>NC_136503.1:76328829-76408829 GCF_053919585.1 Euprymna scolopes
TCTTAACATGGGAATAGGAGAGTGTTTTGTAACAATTATGTGCTTCCACCTAATAATTTATTTTAAAAAAAAGGTGCTTACTGTTTACTACAATAATATCAGGGTGTCTCCATTTATGCTGAACATCCACAAAAATGCCAACATCAATATATTATATATGAAAGAGCCCACTGTAGAATTTCCACAGGTCCCGCTAGTCTATATATCAATAGCGTAACCTGTGTGTTATTTATTATGTGTGTCACGCTTACATTCGACATGACGTTTGTTATAGACTTCCATTTCTTGTAATAAATAATTTTACCAAGAATCCTTCACAAGTTTTGGTTTCGGTTTCAATTCCAGCTGATGCACCCAAGTCATATAGATATATATTTTTTTTATTTTTAAAATCGCAACTTTCTAATGTATAAAAATTGATAGAACATTAACTCTATAATAATATATACGAAATCTGCAAGAATTAAAATATCATATTAAAGCGTACTTTATAACTGGACTGTGTCGGGCATCTCTGCTAGCTTAGATGAATACTTGTGCAGTTTTAACAAAAGAGCCACAATAATATCAGGTCGTTTCTATTTATGCTAAACATCTACAGAATGCCAACATCAATATGTATGAATGAGTCCGTTGTGGAATTTCCACAGGTCCCGCTAGTTTTACTTAATTCCCTATTATATTTTTCGGTTTTCTTATGGAGTGATCACCTTTAGTTAACTATTACGTGTAATTATATTCATGCAAATATTCTACATGATTTATACTTGCGTAATATTTGTGTAAAAAGCTTATAGTAAACACAAACCTCTTTCTATATATGTTCATGTATACGTATATATATATTTGTTTTAAAAAAATTGCCTACCAAACCCTTGTCAGTTTTTGGTCTGCAGACATGAAACTTAATATATAGGGTATTCAAACCCATGCAAAACTTTACATTTGGGTTTAAGCCGGGGAAAATCGTTGCAAAAGTGTGGAAATTAAAGAAATGGAATTTGCCAGGTGAAGGGCGAACGACGGCGTAACGAATATGCATGCGTAACGTAATAGCTATTGGGTCGTGTTTTAATTTTTAGCCTTGCAGCAAATATGTCTTCATAGGTGAGGTATTAACGACAAAAAAAAGGTAAATCATAAGTTAAACGTTTTGATTTCGATTCTCGATGGTTGCGCACGGGTTATTTCTTTTTTTTTTTTTTAATTTTTAAATCATTACTATCTATTGGGTTCAATATAATCTATACATAAAAGTTAAATTATCTGCGTGTGCATGTGTGTCTGTCTGTGTGTGTACATTTTCCTACCAAATTACTTTGTCAATTTTCAGTCTACAGACTCGACATTTGACATAAATGGTATTGAGATTTGGAAAGTTTTCTAATCGGTTTTCGGACTGAAATTTGACTGTCAAGGGGTCAAAGTTCAACGATTTGAACTTTGAAAACTCTATAGAATTCCTCCACCAATTTTGGGTCTAAACACTTTAAATTTTAGATGTAGGTTCCTTGGATATCGTTAAAACTTTTTAACTTAATTTGAGCCCAAAATAACAAATGTTAAGGAGTCAAAAATTGACGTCAATTTTTTAAAAAAAGTTGACCTCTCAGCCAATTTTTGGTCTAAACCATATAAATTTTACATAAAGTGTATTCATACATAGGGCAAACTTTTTAATCGTTTTTTGATTAGAGATTTGGCTACCAAGGAGTCAAAGTGTAAAAGACTTGACATTTGTGGTCTCTAGCAAACTATTCAGTCAATTTTGGGTCTAAACATTTGAAATTTTACATAAAGGGTATTCAAACATGCAGCAAGATATTACTCAATTTTTGAGCGCAAATGTGGTTGCCAAGAGGTCGAATTTGAAAGAGTTGACCTTTGCAGACTATACCAAACTCCTCCGCTAATTTTGGGTCTAAGCACTTGAAATTTTAGATGTAGATTACCTTGATATGAGTCAAACATTTATATATATATATATATATATATATATATATATATATATATATATATATATATATATATATATATATATAAGCAGATAACGTTATGAACAGTACAGAGGGGCCGAGCAAAGCTGGTCTGGACTGCTTGCATGATAAATATGAAATCTGCATTAATGAAAATATCATATTTTAGCGTATTTTACGATCGGGCAATACTGGGCGGCCTGCTTTTTATAAGAAGCGATCTTGGAAAGGACGGGAATGAGAGTGGATGAATGACATTCTTACCAATGGTAAAAGAGGGTGCTTGAGCTAAGCAAGGTTGACAACCTCTGCTTTAAACACTTGAAATGGCTTTGTCCAGCAGTTTGTTTTTTGTGTTTGTTTTTTTTTTTTGGGGGGGGGGGGAGGGTTACTTTTGTGTGAGGGACAGGTTTATATGTATTTATACATAAAATAATGCCTAGCGGTCTTTTTAAAAGTAAAGATCGTCGATTCTTTAACTCATAAATTAAAATGTTGAACAGCTATGAAGACGTGAATCGTACCGTTAAAACGAGCGATGTTTTGTACTCCAGAAATTATTTTTCGGCATAATCACCACCATTCTCAATGAACTTGTTTCATTCGGTTTTGACGCCTCAGTGCGCGCTGTTTTTCAATCACATCTGTGTCGGCACTTGGAAATCAACGAATCCATCTCTTAACTATGCTGACATAATCTCCACCGGTGTCATTAACATTAAACAGGTGACGATGATTTTGATCAATTCAATTTTTTCTGCATGGAGGAATTCAATGACATATCTCTGCTTCTAACGTACGTCCATGAGAGGAGTTCTTTTCTTAGAGTCTCACACAGTCAATATCTGCGACAGAGAGACGAAACCTTAAGGTCATGAATGCATGAGTACAATCATCATAAAGATGCAAATTCCAATGCCCGCTGATTTTTTTTTTACAAGGTGGTCATCACTTATCAAGGCCCGGAAGCCACTCAGGGATAAGGGTTATTGCAAGTACAGTACGTTAGTGTGGAGATTTAATAAAGTGTCTACTTAAGGGGGCGGTTCATCAGGAATTTGTTTACGTTGGACTTGAAGACATCCAGGTTGTAGTCAGGTGGGAAGCAGGCAGACGGAACAGAGTTCCACAGGCGTGCAGTTCTAAGAAATAAGCTTTGTTCATGGAATCTACGTTTTGATTTAGGCACAGATAAAGAGTGGAGAAAATTTTTGACAATGGATTCAGCTAGACGGGTGTTTTTCGTGAAAGATTGGCGAGGGGGGACCAGAGATTGGAGTTCAGACGAGCACCTGCCATGGAAATAACGATAAAACAAAGATAGGCTCGCAACGTGTCTTCTGTGGGAGAGAGATTGCAGGGTAGAGAAAAGGGCATCCCCCACTAAGCCACGAAGTCTATTTTGTACTCTGTCAAGGCAGGATAGGCTGTTTTTAGCAGCTCCTGCCCAGATGTGGCAGCAGTATTCCATCCTTGGACGTACTTGGCTTTTATATAGATTGAGAATTGCATCAGTAGTTAGATATATTCTGAAGCGGTAGAAGGATCGCACCATCTTTCCAGCGATCTTGGCAACAAACTTGATGTACGTGTTCCATTTCAGATCAGGAGTAAAGGTCAAGCCCAGAAGCTTGTCAAAACATGGGGCTTCTACTAGACGAGAGCCATCCATTTCAATTAATGCCAGATGGGGATCGGAGCGTTGATGATGTAAAGATAGGAGCTTGGTTTTAGATGCATTAAAGGTAACCAGCCACGTCTTCCCCCACTTAACCACGCGCTCGAGATTAGAGGAGAGAGAATCAGAGATAACTTTGTCATTTACAGCCTTTGATATGTTGCCGTAGATGGTCGTGTCATTAGCATAGATGTCAACGAATGATTTAATTATGTGTTTAGGGAGATCATTGATGTAGATCAGGAAGAGACTTGGGCCCAAGATGGACCCTTGAGGGACTCCAGCATTAATAATGCAGGCCTCTGATTTTTGTCCATCGACCACTACTCTTATGAGCCTATCAGAGAGAAATGATTTAATGATAGAGAAAACATTTCTAGTTATACCGTAGCTGGAAATCTTGTGAAGTAGGCCTTTATGCCATACCTTGTCGAAGGCCTTTGATATGTCAAGAGCAATTGCCCTAGAAAGGAAGCCTTTGTCAAGAGATTCACTAATCCTATGAGATATAACCGATAGCACATCTGCGGTAGATCTTCCAGAACGGAAATCATATTGCGTGTCACTAAGAAGGTTATTTTTGCTGAGGTCGTTGACTATTTCTCTTTTAATATGGATTCCAGCAACTTACGCATGACACACAAGAGACTTATTGGTCTGTACTGAGAGGGAGATGACTTATCACCTGAATTCTTAAATACAGGGCATACTGATGGGGTTTTCCAGGGTGTTGGAAAGCACTTCTCCTCAAGGCAACGCTTAAAGAGCTTCGTAAGTATGGGAGGAAGTTCTGGTTGAAGCTTTTTTAACACTATAATTGGGATGCCGTCAGGGCCAGTTGCTTTACTGGAATCAAGGTTCTTGATTAGCTTGGCGACCTCATGCACAGATATTTGTATGTTACCTAGCGTGTTCTGTGTTATAGGGTAGAATTAGCTGCAAAGTTCTCCATTGATAATGGTTGGGATAGAACGCACACTTCTGTTCAGGATCCTATTTTCTATTTGCCAAAACTGGTAGGAACCAAGGAGCTTATCAGCTACTTTGGATTTAACAGACTGGGCATATCGCTCTCTTGCATTTTTTATTACTCTTTTACAGTGGTTGCTGGCGTTCCTGAAAGCAGCTTTAGTCTAAGTGCATCTATGGAAAAAGTGATTACTGTGCGCGATGGCAGCAGCTATTCTGGGGAGAACCATGGCTGGCTGTTAGGTTTTTGTTGGAATTTTTCAGATGGTATGAATCGGTTTACGCCTACAATTAACCATTCGGCCAGGTCTGATACTATAGAGGACACATCCTTTTTAAACATGGAATGCTGAGGTAGATCAGATATAAATGTACGGAAGCTATCCCAGTCAGCGATGAAGTATCGGTATACAGTACGGTGGAGGGGTACGTCTGATCCATTCGAACGAAATTAAAAATAGAAAACAGCACTTTTGGAATGTGCTTCGTATATATACTAAAGAAAATATCTATATTTAGGCGACGCATAAGTGCGTCGATTATAATTAACTTTTGATTGGGTTTAATTTAATCATATCCTCTCGGTTGTTCTTTTCATTCCTTTCTTTTTCTTCTTTTTCTCCTTCTTCTTCTTTTCTCTTCTTTTTCTTCTTTTTTTATTATTTACTCACCTGGGGTAGTCACACAGGTAATCGTCAAATATTTATCTTTCAGCACAACCAGTGGTGGTTTCTGGAGTCTGAGTGACAACGAGTCTCCCCAAATTTCCAGTACTCTCCACCTCTTTGGATAACCTTTGCAGATGAATTTGCGGTACCGAAAATGTCGTTTACTGTTTATTATTATTATTATTATTATTATTATTATTATTATTATTATTATTATTATTATTATTATTATTATTATTATTATTATTATTATTTAACTTTTTATTATGGGCATTTTTTTGTCTTCTTGTTCTAGTCCTCGTCCGTTTTAGTTTTTCTTATTTTTCTTCACTATATACTTGTCAATGTTTCTCTGCAATCACCGCTGATTCATTCGGGCGGAATTAAAAAAAATAGGAAGCAGCACTTTTGGAACGTCCTTCGTACATATGCTTAAGAAAATATTTACATTTAGGCGACACAAAAGCACGATGATTATAATTCACGTTTGATTGGGTTCAATTTAATAATATTCTCTCGATTTTCCATTTCATCTAATATTATTTTTTCGTCGTCGTTGTCATCATCATCATCATCATCATCATCATCATCATCATCATCATCACCATTCTCTTCGTCCTCCTCCGCCTCCTCCTCCTACTACTACTACTACTTCTCGACATTTTTTTATTCTTCACATTTTTGTTCTTGTTGTCCTAGTCCTCGCATTTTTCTTTCTTTTTGTCTTTATCATCTCCTTGCCATTGTTTCTCTGCTTCCCCTTTCTTCCTCTTAATATTTGCTTCTACGTCTTCATCTCTACATTCTTCTTCTAGTCCTGTTTTTTTTTTCTTTTCATTTCATTTTTTACCCTCTCATATCTCATTCCCGTCTTCTTTCCTCGACACAAACATTCGAATAATTTTATGCTATCCTATTTTTTTTTTTTTTTTTTAATAAATTTTGGACTTCCACTCAAATAAATAAACAACAATTAAAAAAGAACAACCTCTACGTGACTTATAGCAATTAATAGCCTTACAAATTTTCTATTTACTTTTAATTTTGCGTGACAATTCATTTTAGAATCATAGAAAGTTATCACAAAATTCTTCAAACTTTTTAATTGTCTCAATAAAAAAAAAACGAATGTTTATGACTTTACCTGTGTGTTTGTAAATGAATCCGACAAAAAACGTCTTATAAATATTTCAGTGGTTGAGATTATGATTTGTTTGCAAAGGAAATTTATAGAAGGCAACGCAATGCAAAAGTGTAACAATCAACACAAACTAAAGCTACTTAAGACGGTGGCACAAGCTATGCATATTCAGTTCTTATTCACAATACTCACGACAATGCCTCCGTTTAGTTTCGAAAGACAAAGGATACCCCCTGTATGGGCAGCTATGCATGTGATTGTGAAGCAAGAAGTGCGCAATTACCAACCACATCTCTCCTAAACCGGCACTGCCTGAGTCTAGTGGCAAGAAGTCCAGGTCAACTGCAAACAATGCCGAGATAAGCGGAGAGCACATACAACACCTAGAAGTCCCAAATGGTCACCTATTTAGTACTGACCTGGTTCAACGTTGCTTAACTTCGGTGATCCAATGGGAACCAGTGTGTCAACGTGATTATGCCGTATACAGGCTCTTATTATTATTTAATATACATTTTATATGCTTTTAACCTTGTATTGTGATATTTCGGGAAAAAACCTTCTTCGGGTATGTGTTTGACTTTAGTTAAATCTTTTATAGGGGCTCTTACAAACCTCAGATTATAGCTCAAATAACTGTTGAACCATGCATACGGGGGTTGTTGTAAACTGGTCACGTTACAGCAGTATTTTCCTTAGTCTCTCGCATATATTTGCCATGCATTTTCTTTGGTCTCTCTCTGTTTCTCGCATAAGTTTGAAATAATATTTTCGTTGGTTAATTTCGCGTAAGTTTTAAATATTATTTTGTCTACAACTTTACCATATTGCGTCATCCAACCAAACTGCGTATTTTGGAACAAAAGCATTTCAGGGGAATACCTTATTACGTACTTACGTGCCATGTCGAAATCAGTATAAATTCCAAATTTTACGAAATGTCGTCCAGTAGAAGACATGCTAGAGCTAATTTTCGGAGAAAAAAAAACGTGTAGTATGATCGAGAATAATCGAGATGTCCAACTTTAAAGCAATTATCTCCCCCTGATTTCACGCATCTAAAGAGTTAATTCGCAGTGAAATTTCAACTTCTAAAAAATTCTGCTTTTACTTCTAATTATTTTTCTACGAGACCATTTTTCGTAATTTTTGCAATTTATACTGAGTTCGACATCGAACATAAGTACGTGATAACGTTTTCTCTTAAATGCATTTTTTCCGAAAATACACGGTTGGGTTGGACGACAAAATATAGCAGAGTTTAAACAGAATAATATTTAAAACTTACGCGAAAGTAACCAACGAAAATATTATTTAAAACTTACACTAGAGACCGAGAAAGACCAACAAAAATGCATGTCGTATCTATGCGAGAGAAACTAACGAAAATACTGTTGTAACCTGCCCAGTTTACAATACCCGTATGTATGGTTCAACAGATATTTGAGCTAAAATCTAAATATTTAACTCAAGTTGAACACATTTCTGAAGAAGGTTTTTCCCCGAAATATCACAATACAAAGTTAAAAGCGTATAAAAAATATATAAATTAAATAATAATAAAAGCTGAATCTGCATAGCTAATTCCACTGTCTTAACGTGTTTTCGAAGATACACTATAGTAAAGTTGCACCAGGGTTTTTGTTAGTTTTTCAAACGTAAGTTTTAAATAGTATTTTCATTGCTAATCGTGTAGATTAAATGTCCGCATCTTGTAAATATCCGTTCTTTGTTTCATACAGGAAAAACACACATACAAACTGTTTTAGAAGAGAATTGATTTCTTTATCGACAGAAATCGAAAAACAATGGATTGTTCGTGTTTCCCAGCGTAATTAAGTTGTTATTCAAGACGAAAGATTTTGACGCACAAGTGAAACACGAGAGACAGAGAGAGGAAGAGGGGTGTCAGGAGATGAGCAAACAAGATTTTATATGAGTTCGGGCTATGTTGAGTGCTCAATTAGAAATGACCTTGTGTAGCATAGATTCGTCATCACGGCATCTATTTTTTACGCCGGAACGAAAAGCAGGGATAAATTAAACAAATATATAAATAAATAAAAAACGTATGTCGGACAATGAAAGAAAGAAAGAAACTTGATATGGAGCACAGCTAGAAGAAAAGAAAGATTTAAAAAGAGAGAGAGAAGGAATACACGGAGTAAGGGGGTGAATCGAAGGGGAAAAGAAAGTGACAAAGAATAAAAGATTGATGAAGGTAGATTAGAAAGAAGAAATAAAGTAAGGGAGAGGGTTGGTGATAAAGTAGAAAGCAAAGAAGAAATTTAAAAAAAATAGAGGAGGGAGAAATGAAGAGAATAAAGAAAAGAGAGAATGCAAAGGTTGAATTAATAGAACGTGCTAGAAAGAAAGGAAGAAGTGCAGACAGAAAAGACGAAGAAGAAAGTGTCGGAGGGAACAAAAAAGAAGCGAAATAATAATATGATACGGAGGGAGTAAATGGGGGGTAAGGTAGGTAGAACAAGTGGAGCATGCATGGTCCCCTGTGAGTGCACAGTGAACGAGGCATAAAAAAATTTGCCGCCTGCCATCATTTAACCCAAAAAATCCCCAGAGGACGTCAAATCCTGGTGAAAATGAACAAACGGTGCAGTTTTAGGCCTTAACATATGTAAATATGAGTTCTGCACAATGCAAAAAAAGAAATGACTAAGTCTATCATTTGATCCCCCCCTCATTTTGCTCCCAAAGTTCCCAAGACCTTAACATATTTAAATTTGAGTTCAGCACCGTGAAAATAGCAAATTTGGGACAAATGTGGTAAAATAGTCCCGAAAATGGAGAGTTTTTAAAAGAGACCCTTAGGTACCTCCAAGAGTTATTGCGAAGTATAGACAAAGAAAATTATGTAGAAATCAGTTAGATACAACTTTTCAGAAAATTTCATAAAAATCCAAGGTACTTCCCATAGAAGTAGAGCAACGAAACTTAGCACAGTTATTAGTCTTTCTCAACATAGGAACCACCAAGAGTTATGCATTTCTACAATCGTTTGATGCAGCTCTGGAGACCGTTTTTGTAGAACATCCCAGGCTGGTCCTCCAACCACAACGTGACTTCAGAAATAAAGGCTGCATCATATGGGAAACGCTTTCCTTTCAAAAACAACTTCATGGCTGGGTAGAGGTGAAAGTCAGAGGGTGCAAGGTCAGGAGAGTAGGGAGGATGGGGAAGGATTTCATAACCACACGCCCGTGCTTCTGATCTGGTTACATACGAGTTGTGGACCGGGGCGTTGTCCTGCAGGAAGAGGGTACCTTTGCTGATCTTGCCCCGCCTCTTGATTTTGATAGCTTCCCTTAATTTCCTTAAAAGTGAAGCATAATAGGCTCCTGTTATTCTGGCACCCTTTTCCATTACTACTCCGTCCTGGTCCCAGAAGACTGTGAGCATGACCTTGCCAGCGGAGGGCTGCGCCATTGCCTTCTTTGGAAGTGGTGAGTCCAAGTGCTTCCACTGCATTGACTGGGCTTTGGTCTTTGGATCATAGTGATTGACCCAGGTTTCATCCTGTGCAATCAGTCTTTTGAAAAACTTTGACTCATCTTCTTGGCACATCTCCAAGTTCATCCTCGAGCATTCGACGCGTTCTCGCTTCTGGAATGGTGTGAGCAATCTGGGAATCACTATGGCAGACACATATGCATATGCAAATAGTCGTGAATGATAGTTTACACAGATCCTGTACGAATCTTTACATCATGGGCTATTTGGCGAATAGTAATGTGCCGATCTTCCAAAATGGCAGCCTTTACCTGACGGACAGATGCCTCATCAATGGCAGAAGAGGGGCGACCAGATCTGGGAGCTATTTCCACAGACTTCCGGCCATGTTTGAATTCACGATGCCAGCGTTTTACAAGGTCATATGATGAGGCATTATCACCATAAGTTTCTTTCATTTCGTCAAAAGTCTCCTGTGGTGTGCGTTCTTTCAAATACAAAAACCGGATCACTGCTTGACATTCAACAGGCTCCATTTCACACCTGACTCAGTTCAAACACCTGTAAAACAGAAACAACAATTAGTTCAGAGCTGTAACTTGCAACATAACTCGTAGAGATATAAATCATTATACATGCAAAATTTCAGCTAGATCAGACAACTGGAGTGGGACGGTGCATTACTTATTGCAAACCCCTCGTATCAATTTTTTTTAATAAGCACAAAAGTGTCAATTTTAGCCATTTTAACCTGAAAGGCACCTTTTGTCGAGGGATCAAACAGGAATAAAGTAAGGGAGATAAGCGAGTGTGGGATGGAATGAAATAATTGGGAAAAACCGAATTGGTCATTTACATACGTAAGATTTCACTGCTGCTACATACTTGTCCGTGGCTTCGTTATAATTTAAGGAATGGGATAAAACGGCACACAAAACGCGGTTAGATAAAAAAAAAAGTAGAAAAGGGTAAACAAAAAAAAAGGAAAGGAATAGAAGGATAATTTAAATATTGGACTATGACATAAACCAACACGTTGTATAAAGTCTACGTCGCAGATGAGACCAAGAATAGTAAAGAACTTCAATTCGCTTTTTCTTTGTAACAACGACATTTATTTCTTCTTCAGTATTACGACTGTGACGTCACCCAATCGAGCGCGATTTTGTTCCGTGTGCCTCATCTTTAGCGTGATCTCGAAGTGCTCCAAGTAAACTCTAGCTTGCTCCACATGTATACCCATTAACCCTTATCCTCAACAAGTGGCCTCCGGTGATTTTTGAGTAAAGAAAAAAAAAAAATGTCTTACGTCATCTCTAATGTGATCTACGTCTCTAACGTGATCTCCTTTTTAAAGTCTGTATTTCCTGTACTGGTGACGTCATTTCGCATGCATTTGCATGTAGGCGTCCGTGCTATGTTTCACCATTCGGCTGGAGGAGATTTCAAATGCAAAGTGCTTAATGTTGCTCTTCAACGTTAGATTCATTCATCAAGCGGTTTGCATGATCTCTGTTGGTTAATAGAATTTCTTGTGTGCGGAGGCGGGGGAGCGTTTGCTCAGTTGGTGGAGTGCTTGCCTCGCATGTATTATGCTCGGGTTTCAAATCACGGGTGCGGTATGTCTGACTGATGAGCCCAAATGAGGGCGAAACTCGAGTCTTAGACTTCCGGATCGTTGGCTGGCGTAGCTCTTGGAGGCTGAGGCATTTTTTGGGCTATGGAAATCATTATATATAATCTTTAACATTCTGAAAATTCTATAACAAAAATGGCTCGCTAGGTTAGCTGTGCTGGATGGCGTCGTCCTTTCGAGTTCAAAATCCCTACTTGTGAGACATCGGCTTGGGGTCAGCTGGTTGGATGACCACGCCCCTTGTCGACATGAAGTAGGTCTATTCCACGGATTGATTTCGTCACGGTTTGCTTGATCTGTGTTGGTTAATAGAATTTCTTGTGTGCGGGGCGTTTTTTCAGTTGGTAGAGCGCTTACCTCGCATGCAGGATGCTCGGGGTTCAAATCCCGGGTGTGGATGTATCTGACTGATGAGCGCAAATGAGAACGAACGCGAGTCCTAAACTTCCGGTTCGTTGGCTGGCGTGGCTCTTTTGGGGTGCGGCATTCTTTTGGCTGTAGAAATAATTATATATAATCTCTCACATCCTGAAAATTATATATATATATATATATATATATATATATATATATATATATATATATATATATATATAGAATAACAGTGTAGCTGCATTTCAAGTTTAAAATATTTGTTTATCTTACTAAACAGTTCTTTCAATATATCCAAACTTTAATACGGTCCTGGATATGACCTTAAACTATATCCTATGGTAAGGCCCCAGCTTGCGGGCTTTGGGAAGTGTGGAGCCACCCTTTAATTACCATTGCTCCCAGGTACACTCTGACCCGGAGTGGTAGTACCTGTTAGGGTCCCAACTATGGGTTAAATAGAAACTGATTTGAAAACAACAAATATATTCTATTAAAAAAATTTTCTTAAATCTTTGGATTCGGTATTAAATAACCCGAAAAGGTTGATATGCCGTAAAACAAAAACAATCAACCAACCAACCAAACTTTAATACATGTTTTACAGATCTGGATAGCTAACTAAATAAATACGCGATGCTGGGTCTTCTATGAGATTTCTTTGTTCGACATTATATTGTTATGCATATTTCTTTCTAAGCAAAATAATTTCTGTTTTTCTGTTAAGTATACGCACAGAAAGATTCGATACTGACATAGTAATAATTCATTGTTTCTGCGTAAATAAACAGATCTGTAAAACGGGTACCGAAGTTTTGATATGCTGAAAGAATTGTTTGGTAAAACAAAATAAGTATTTGGAATTTGGGATATTGCTATTCTTTTAAATATGCTCTGTTGTCATATTTAACAAACATTGAGCTTTTTAACAAAAGGGGGTTGTATGCGCAAAGGGTGAAATATAATTGAAAAATAATCTATTATATAAATCTCACCTGTCTGTTTAAATATATATATGTATTATGTATGTATGTATGTATGTATGTTTATATGTATATATGTATGTATGGATGTATGTATGTATGTATGTATGTATGTATGTGTGTATGTATGCATGCCTAAAACTTTCGATAGAGGCGACGGATTTTCACAAAGTCGGTATCGTTTTGAAGCTCGCACTTCGGACGACAAATACAGAAAAATTGGCCAAAACTATTAATTCCTTCAGCCTCAACTGGGCACTTTTCTAAAAGAAGGAGTCGGTTGATTCCAGTTTGGCGATGGACGCAGCGGCAAAGACGTCAAGGCTTTTTTTCACGTTCTATTCTTATAATATTCAGCGAACTGAATAATATTTTATTCGTTCATTGCACATGGATTAATAGGAGTTAATAATAATTAGTACTTCTCAAATGAAAACCAGTTAATGGATTTTTTTATGGAAATGACAATAATTCTTTGCATAACGTTTAGTATGATTTATATCTTGATTTAAATCTTTGTAACGTGACATAAATGCGTACAAAACTCCTCCGCGTAAGCAATCTATTTTATCAATCTTCAAACCTTTATTCTTCTAGTTCCGTATGATATTTTATTGTTAAGCATACTAGTAATGTGAAATAACAAACTACCATCAACGTATACATGTAATTTTCTTTATGTAAACGAAGGTAACTTCCAGCGTTTGGCATGTTTATCATTGTGATTTTCACCTACTGCAGTAGCAGCCAAATGGCATAGCGAATATTATCGCCGACTGTTTCCTAGATGGTCGAGTTTCGATCCCAGATTGAAGCGTGATACTATTATTTGATCGAAGAAGAGTTGATATGATACCAGTCTTTTCTTTTTTTTTTTGTAAAAATGTACAGATCATCAAATGTATGTGGACAGCGATGATTACCATTTTTCCCAGAATTTGGGAAAAAGTACGTGTCGCTGGATCTCAGGGAGAGAGAGCGGGATTGCCGCTTCTCATAACGTAATAGTGAGGAAGAGAAACAGATGATGTAATCATTTGATACAGTCGGACAAGGAAACCTCCCCTTCCAGAGGTAGCAGAGAGAGAGAGAGAGAGAGAGAGGTTTTGTGTGTGTGTGTGTGTGTGTGTGTGTGTGTGTGTGTGTGTGTGTGTGTGTGTGTGTGTGTGTGTGTGTGTGTGTGTGAATAGGATCGAGCAGTAATAGATTCTCGACACAAAATAATCAGCTACAAATATAAATCAAGAGACTCTATTTTGCTCGTCAACTAACTCTATGTCATTAAATGATAGACCCTGGATTTACAGGTAGCAAACAACAAACTAAAATTGTCCAGACTTGATAAGAGAGCCAGTCCAAAAACACTTTAGGTAATAAGTGCATTTAGAAGTTTTTTGGGGTTTTTGTTGTTTTTCTTATTTGATTTTTTTTTTGTTTTCTTTTCACACAAACACAATATTGTAAATTTTACTCAGATCTATGATTTGTTTATACAAAAATACCAACTTTCGAATTATTATTCATTTTCCGTATTGAAACTGGCCTTTGCTCCTCAATGGTACAACTTTGGTGACGAACGAGTGACCTTTTAATCTTCGCCAGCGTGAGAAGGATGGTAATTTGACAGATCTGGATGTTTCGATATATATATATATACGGTCTTCACCAGAGCGGATATCGTTTTGCAAGCAAGTACCAAGTGACCAACCGGAACCAGGGAACGAACAAAATTGAAGAGGGGTAAGGGATATAGAGGCAGTTGTTTGTCTTGCTGTACTGAAGAGCTGCGATACATCGATACTGCTTATCTCTCTCCCTCTCCCTCTCTCTCTCTCTCTCTCTCTCTCTCTCTCTCTACATATATATATATATATATATATATATATATATATATACCGTAGATTTCGGCGTATAAGGCGACCGTCAGATAAGTCGAGGTAAAAAAAAATGGAGCAAATTTTAATAAATTTATCATATATCGGTTGTATAAGACGACTGCTAAATAACGAAACCATGTTTGTTTAGCCTAGGCTAGAGAGTGCAACACCGGTATGTTATGAAAAAATGGTTTTTAATAATTGTCCCAGTATAGAGGGTTTCCCCTACATTGACTGCGACAAATTACCTTTAGTGCAGCATCTGCAGACAGATACTATACTTTGATCCCGGCCCGGAAGCCAAGAACAACAGAAAAGATGGTGTATTTATTTCCTTCCCCACTGAGCAAATCAGGCAAAAGGCCGTTTTTTAATGTGGAGAGTGAAGGGGAAATGGGGAGTAGGGGAGCTGGATAGTGACAATTGGTATGAAGGGTTCCCCTACATTTACCAATAACATATGTGGGGTTGCCCCTACATATGGTCTTTGCTTGCAATATCTGCCAGAATAGATACTACACTTTGATCCCGGCCCGAAGGCCAAGAACAACAGAAAAGAGGAAATACTTTTTTTTTTCTATTTGTTTAAAGAGAAAATACAATTTTCTTATATATGCGTGGTGGAATTGCATTCACTAGCAAAAGATCTTGCTAATTTGAATATTCTTTTAAACATTCATAATCATCTTTAGTTAACTATTACGTGTAATTATATTCATGCAAGTATTCTACATGATTTATACTTGCATAATATTTGCGTAAAAAGTTTATAGTAAACATAAAATTGTTTCCATATATACTTATGTATACGTATGTATTTTTGTTTACCAAACTCCTCCTAGAGTTTTTGTTCTACAGACATGAAACTTTATATATAAGGTATTTGAATCCATGCAAAACTTTATATTTGGGTTTTAGCCCGGAAAAATCGGTGAAAAAGCGTGAAAATTAAAAAAAAAATTAAATTTGCCAGGTGAAGGTCGAACGGCGGCATTACGAATGCATAACGTAGTAGCTATTGGTTAATGTTTTAATTTTTAGCCTGTTAGTAAACATTTTTCCATAGCCCATTCATTGACGGCAGAGGCAAAATAAATCGGCAGCTGAACGTTTTGGTTTCGATTCTCGGTGGTGGCGCATGAGGTTTTTTTTAATACTTTTTAAATCATTACTATGTATTGCATCTAATCTATCTATCTATCTATATATATATATATATATATATATATATATATATATATATATAAAAGTGAAAATGTCTGTCTGTCTCTTCTCTATAGTAGTTAAGGAAGACTATTATACAGAAAGGCATTACTTTACATATTCACACTTTTGGATATATACATAGGCACATAACCTTATGAACACTACATAGGGCCCGGGCAAAGCCGGGTGGAACTGCTAGTACCTATATATATATATATATATATATATATATATATATTAACGTGTATCCATCGCTGAGTGTGTATTTAGGTTTGTTAGGCGTATAGTACAGTGTTATCAGCGCTCACATCTTTGTGCTTTGTGTTAAGTTAGGAACGGTTATAAGATATCGTCTCCAAAATCGAATCAAAGATAAAGATGGCCGGGAAGCTGACAGAATAAAGAAAAAGGAAAGAATAAAAACGGAAGCGTTTCATATTTTCTACGTAAACAAACATTGCAGATTTGCGGCAAGATTTTGACAAAAGAAAAGATGAGAGAAGCAGGGTAAAAGGGAGTTGAAACGAAAACGAGTTATCCGCTTAGAAAAGGCACAAAACGCGCCAAAAGAAGAAAAAAAAACAGTTGAACGCAAGGGCATTAAATTAGCGGTATTCAAGAAATGAAAACGAACACAAGTGTCACCCACCCATACATACACAGGCATACACAAGTGCCTACTCATATATATGTACACACAAAAAGATATATATATATATATATATATATATATATATATATATATATATATATATATATATATATATATTCTCTCATTTTTTAAGAGGTAGATGCGTCTCAGTATGTATCTGGGAAGCTCTGTCGGGCAGTCGCTTTGTTAAGTTTCAGTTACAAGAAGAATTTTTATCTCTAAACATGTACATTAAAGAAACACATCTTATTTCAGATGCGCCAAGGATCTTTAAAGCTGCTCTGTCTGTCGGCCTATCTGTTATCTTTATATACATTTTTGGTGATCTCTCATCTTAAAAGCTTGAAATACTACGCTGTTATCCCCTCATGCGCATGTTCGAGATATCAGTTTATTAATCTGCCATGCGGAAGTTTTTAAATAGTGTCTTTGTGATCTCTTACGCTTAGTTTTGGTATATTGTTTAGCAGTGTTGGGACGATTAATCGGAATCCGAATCGGGAATCGTAAAAGTCGGAACATTTGGGGTATCGGAATCGGAAAAATTGGTGCCTATTTTCCGATGCCAAATCGATTCTTTTAATTGTCTTTTTATATCCGATTTTGTTTCAAGTAAAATCTTCCATTGCTGGTAATATTGATAAATCAGTAAACCTTTATTGATTATAAAATACCAGTAAAGCTAAAATAGATGCTCATACACAAGTGTATTTTCACGTTTAGGAAAATATCTGCATATTTAACACGTGTTTTTACGAAAATTAGAGATTTATAAAGGATCGGAATCGCTAATTGTATCGGAATCGGGAATTTAGCGCGGTAATTGTATCGGAATCGATAAAAATATTGGAATCGTTCCATCAATATTATTTAGTTGGTCTGTCATGTCGAAGTTTGAAATAGCATTTTCATTGTCTGTAATGCAGAAGTTTTAAATAGCATTTTTATTGTCTGTCACCTAGATATTTGAAATAGCATTTTCATTTTCTGTTATGAAAATATTGGAAAGAGTATTTTCATTGACCGTTATGCAGAAGTTTAATATGGGATTGTTATATTCTGTCATGCGAAAGCTTAAAATAGTAGTTTTTTAATATTTTGCCATGAGGAAGTTTCAATAGCATTTTTATTGTTTGTCATGCAGAAAATTGGACTAGTATTTTGATTTTCTGTGACGCAGAAGTTTAAAATACGATTGTTATTGTCTGTCATGCAGAAGTTTGAAATAGAATTTCTCTGTTTCATCCGCAAGAACCCGCGGCGTAGTAAAAAGAAGTACTTGGTAAAAGTCAGTTGTGAAGTTACACTTTTCTGCAGGTTCAAAGTTCAATCCTAGGTGCGGGCGATACCTAAAATACATTTGCGAATTACTCAGAGTTTCTGTTTAGTCATATTACTCTTGTTCATTGAATAAAGGGTTCCGATCGAAATTCAGTGCAGATTCCAGAGTTCGACAATATATACCTGAAGAAAATTGGATATTGCATAAACTAAAATGCGAAAATAGCTTCCCAGATTTGAACAATAGTCCGCAGAAACCAAATAATACGAGGATTTTCATTGTTTTTCATACAGTAGTTCGAAATAAAATTTTTATTGTCTGTTATACGGAAGTTTGATATACAATTGTCATTGTCTGTTATACAGAAGTTTGAAATATAATTTTATTGTCTGTCATACAGAAGTTTGAAATGTAATTTTCATTGTCTGTCATACAAAATTTTTAAATATAATTGTCTGTTATAGATAAGTTTAAAATAAAATTTTCATTGTCTGTTATACAGAAGTTGGAAATAAAAGTTTCATTGTTACACAGAAGTTTGAAATAAAATTTTCATCGTCTGTTATAGAGAAGTTTAAAATAAAATTTTCATTGTCTGTCATGCAGAAGTTGTAAATATAATTTTCATTGTTTGTCATACAGAAGTTTGAAATATAATTTTCATTGCCTGTTATACAGAAGTTTGAAATAAAATTTTCATTGTCTGCCATACAGAGGGTTGAAATATCATTTTCATTGTCTGTAATATAGAAGTTTGAAATACAATTGTCATTGTCTGTTATATAGAAGTTTGAAATAAAATTTTCATTGTCTGTCATACACAGCTTTAAAATATAATTTTCGTTTTCTGTAATATGGAAGTTTGAAATATAATTTTTATTGTCTGTCATGCGGAAGTTAGAAATAAACTGTTCATTGTATGTAATACAGAGGTTTGAAATATTATTTTCATTGTCTGTCATGCGGAAGTTAGCAATAAAAGTTTCATTGCTCGTCATGTAGAAGTTTGAAATAAAGTTTTCATTGTCTGTTATACGAAAATTGTAAAACAAGATTTCTTTCTTTGTGTCACACTCAGATTTGATATAGAATGTTTGTTTGTCTGTTAAGCTTAGCTTAGAAATCGCATTTTTGTTGATCCATCACGATCAGTTTTGATAACAGAACTTTCATTGTAAAAGCACAGATTAAATGTACGCATCTTAAATCCACCCAGTATCTTTGCAAGTGGCTATGGCCATACATCGATCTGTCATTATTTATTCTTGAATAATATTTTCGATGCTTTGTCATGCTAAATGTGTTAATATTATTTTTATTGTTCTGTCAAGTTCAACTTTGGAAATAACGTTTTCATCCGTCTGTCAGGTTTACCTATGTAGCATTTTCATTGGTCTGTCACGTGGAGTTTGAAATAGTATTTTTTTATGTACGTCACGCTAGGTTTAATAAGAGAATTTTCCTTCGTCCGTCAAGTGGAAGTTTTGAAATTACATGGTCAACTGTCTTTTATGCGTAACTATGAAGAAGCATTTTCATTGGTCTATCATGTAGAGGTTTGAAATAGCATTTTCTTCTGCGCGTCACGTTAAGTTTGGAACGGGAATTTATTAAGTCTGTTACGCTTAAGTCTTTACCGCCAAATTGTAATTTCAAGTCGCCTTTCAAAAAAAGAAACACCTGTATATTTCTTTCTTATCTTATGGCTTATCATCTCAACTGGTCTTCAAATTACAGGTCTATGCACGGTTCAACAAGTGAATGAGGGGTCTGTTTATGCTTGTGTATCAGTTGCACGCTAATTTCCGTGACGTGTGGGTTTAATGATTAAAAAATTTATTTATTGCATTAAAAAATTCTGACAGTAAAGAGTTAAATGCTAAATAGAATTTACATCGATGTGTTGCGCTTTCTACGTAATAGAATTTTCGTTGGTCTATCGCGCTAAAGATTTAAATAGTTTGTTGCTCTGATATGCGAAACTTTTAAATAGTATTTTCGTCTGGGTGTCACACTTAAGTATGATATAGGATTTTCGTTTATCTATAACTAGCAGGGCTACCCTGCGTTGCTCGGGACCGTATAAAACAATGAGAAAAATGAAGCTACTTTTGAGCATACCTATTATTCTTAGGATAGAGGAATGCTTGATGTCTATGTATCATTTGCTATCTCTAGCAAAAGAATATTTTACCTAACCCTCACGGGTATTACACATATATGAAATAATTGTACCTTCCCTAGGATAGGTAATTTACAGCACGCATATGAAAGAATTTTACTTTTGCTAGAACTGGTAATACACAACATATATTTAAAATAATTTAACCTACCCTAGGACGGGTATTGTAAATACATATATGAAACAAATTAACATACTCTCGACAGGTATTGTGTTACATATATGAAATAATTTCTCTTCCCACCAAGGCCACTATAATTATAAGAAAAATTAAATCATTTTTAGAAGATGGGTCATTAGGATTTCCAAATTAATACATAAATACATTGACTTGGTTAAGATTAGGCAACCCTTGTTTCACCATAAATATAAGCATTACTGGGTTCCTTTCTTTCCTCGCTATCGGCACTATAATTTTAAGAAAAATTATGTTATTTCTGGAAGAGGTCTCAGCAGATTTTCAAATTAATGCATAAATACAACCCTTGCTTCATTATCAAATTCCACATTACTCTTTCATTTTCTTTTTGAGGGGGGAATCCGTCAATTTTTGGAAGATTACTCAGCAGGTTATACAAATAAATACACAAATACTTTGAGAAGCTTAGTGATTAGGCAACCCTTGCTGCACTATAAAATTTCACATTACTGTGTTCTTTCCCGTCTGACTACCGGCACCATAATTTTTAGTGAAATTTTTGTTGGTCCGTCACAATGAAGTTATAATCTATATTTGTGTTGGTTCGTCACAAATATTTTTTTGGTCTTATATGGAAAACTTGAAATAGTATTTTCGTCTTGGTAGCACGTTTAAATTTAATGTAGGATATTCGATTATCTATAATGTTTAGCTCGAAATAATTTACTGGTCCGCCACGATTAAGTTTCGAACAAAAGCTTTTTGATCCGTCAGAATTAAGTTTTAAATCATATATTTATTGGTCACAATTAAGTTTGAAATAAAACACACAAATATAATGGGCGTATCTCATTTTAGATGCGTTTAAATACTTTATAAAATACTTTCCTCTGTGCTGGTTAAGTTTGACACAGCACTCTCGTCCATTTGTCACGCTTAGGTAGGAAATAATATTTCGTTGCATGTCACGCTTTTGAAATGGCAATTTTTCTGCAAGTTTTATATAGTATTTTGCTCTGCGTGTTGCAGTTAAGCTTAAGATAAAATTTCCATCCGTGTGTAATATTTCAGTTTAAAATAGAAATTTCATTTTTCTGTAACATTAAACTTCGGGCCAAGATCAAAGTGTAGTATCTGTTCTGATACTAAACTTTAATTTTTTGTTCTCAGTTAGTGGAGAAGAAATCCTTCACGTTTGACACATTTTTTTTTATTTTTGTTCCTTTTCTCCACGTTAAAACACGACCCTGGTGTCTAACTCTGTCCTCGTGGGGAGGCAAAGTAGATAGGAACACTAAAGTTTTAAATAGTATATTCCTTTGTCTGTTAAACTTAAATGTGAAATAGAATTTTGGGTCTGTCACACTTGTTTGAAATATCATTTTAATGGTGTGTTATACTTAAGGTTGAAATAGTATTTTAATAGTCTGTCACATTTAAATTTTAATTATTTCAATGGTCTGTAACAATTAAGTTTTAAACAGCATTTTAGTTGTCTGCTACATTTAAGTTTGGAGTAGTATTTCATGGTTAAACACTTAAGTTTAAAATAACATTTTAATGGTCTGTCACACTTAAATTTGAAATAGCATTTTAATGGTCTGTCACAGTTTAATCTGAAATAGTATTTTAATGGTATGTCACAATAAAGTTAAAATAGCATTTTAATGGTCTATTATACGTAAGTTTAAAATAATATTTTAATGGTCTGTTACACTAAAATTTGAAATAGCATTTTAATGGTATGTCGCAATAAAGTTAGAATAGCATTATTATGGTCAATTATACGTAAGTCCGAAATGAAATTTTAATGGTCTGTCACACTTCACAGTATGTCACAATAAAGTTAGAAATACCATTAATGGTTTTTCACAGTTCATCTGAAATAGTATTTAATGGTATGTCACAATGAAGTTAGAATAGCATTTAAATGGTTTATTATACGTAAGCTTGACATAGCATTTTAATAGTCTTTCACAGTTCAATTTGAAATGGAATTTTATTGGTATGCCACAATAAAGTTAGAATAGCATTATTATGATCTATTATACGTAAGTGCAAAATAGTATTTTAATGGTCTGTCACACTTAAATTTGAAATAGCATTTTAATGGTATATCACAATAAAGTTAGAAATAGCAGATTATGGTCTATTATACTTAAGTTTGAAATAGTATTTTAATGGTCTGTCACAGTTTAATCTGAAATAGTATTTTAATGGTATGTCACATTAAAGTGAGAATAGCATTTTAATGGTCTATTATACGTAAGCTTAAAATAGCATTTTAATGGTTTGTCACTGTTTAATCTGAAATAGTATTTTAATGGTCTGTCACACTTCAGTTTAGAATAGCATTTTTATTTGTAAACGTGTAGAACAAATGAACACATCTGAAGAATATATGTTCTTTTTTTGTCTTGAAGGACGAATTACCGTTGCTTTCATGATCGCATTTGAAAAGAAACTTGAAAGAATTGCTTGAAAGAAAGACAACGACGTTCGGGATTGAAAAGACGACATGATCTGCAAATCAAAGAGCCGAGAGAAAGAAAAACCGGCCTGAAAACTGGTGCCATATTACGTGATATCTACATGAAACATTAACTCCAACACACACGCACACAACACTGACAGACACCATATACGCATGATACGCATAATGCAAATACACACACTTCTCAAAATAAAACGCTATCCGATGATATTTCCGATAAGGCGAACAAACCTAACTGCGTCCACATGAAATAATAACCTTTTAAACAACGACCACGAAAAATAGACGGACGAGAAGAATATTGCTATGTAACTTCTTTTTTCTTATCCTTTTTTTTTTTTTTAATCACATTCACCCAAAACAAGGCATGTCGCCATTTGGACGTAAGAGCGTACTAATTGAGGTAATGTCTAAGAAAGATAAACAAGATGTTCGTTTACGTTACATCTGAACTTCTGCATATCAGTACAGTCAGAGATACAGGTAGCCGGAAGGGAATTCCAGGGTCTAGCTGTTTGAGGGAAGAATCTATTAGAGTCGAAAGCTTTCTCGCATTTAGATGATCTCAACAATAAAGGGGTGTGATTTTGTTGCTAAAAAGGTTTGTCGAGGATATGTACGTCGAGGGAGCACAAGTGCTATGAGTTCATCTGAGCACATTCCATTAAAATACTTGTAAAACAGGCACAAGGATGCAACATTGCGGCAATGGGATAGGGGTTGGAGTTTGTGGTGTATATAATTTGGTTATACACACCGGTCAGCACCTCCATCTTTAGTGTAATCCTCATCTCATCAACTCCCACGGATAGATTTGGCAGTTATATAAGTGACGATTACACGGATCAGATAAGGTATACTATTACAGATAGATTACTTTAGTAGACAGATGTATATATATATATATATATATATATATATAGTCATCCACATACAGTACTGTTTCGCTGTTTCACAGCTCATCAGTGCGGCTAGACAAGCAACTACCACAAGCCAGGATTGAAACCCGACCGTTTGTACGACAGTCAAGGGTCCTAACCACTACGCTATTGGCGGCTGCTGCGTGAGTCATGAGTTTAACGATGTTTTGACATCTTCCGAACTACCTCTACTCGATTTGTTTACACAAAGAGTATCGCTTATACGCTAATGGTAATTCGTGTATCACTTCTCAATATGCTCAACTTAAGATAAGGAGCATTATAGTCATCCACATACATTACAGTCATCCACATCTCATCAGTGCGGCTAGACAAGCCACTACCTCAAGCCAGGATTGAAACCCGACCGTCTGTACGACAGTCATTTATATAAAATATATATATATATATATATATATATATATATATATATATATTGTGCGACAGTAATATATATATATATATATATATACATATATAGATATTGTGCGACAGTCATATATATATATATATACATATATATATATTGTGCGACAGTCATATATATATATATATATATATATATATATATATATATATATATTCACTGAACCTTTTTCTAACTTACGCTGGGTTTCATTAACGTATCTATGATGGCAATTTTGTGCAAGGAATAGTGTACATGCATGCACTGGAAACTGATTTGTTTTGGAGATGTTTTGTAGTTTTGAATTTGTGATGTGGTTTGTATGATTGGAATTCCTAGTTTGTTTAGTGTGTTGCAAATTATTGTATTATTGGTGTGTGTAGGTATAACACAAAAAAGGTGTTTGTTTATGAAAGGTCTGGTGTATATGATTTTGGATAATTTATCCTGGAAAATATTTGTGTGGCATATTGAATGCTAAGCGACAGATGAAAAAAAAATAGTCCAAACTTTATAGGATTTGTCAGTTAATGCTTGTGAAGTGGCATCCGGCGAGTTAAATAATAGTCCAATGTACAACAGTCGATGGTAAGATTATATATATATATGTATATATATATATATATATGTATATATATATATGTGTGTGTGTGTGTGTGTGTGTATCTATATGCATATATATATATGTAACTACTTAATTTACTCACATAAAATTAATATACTAAAGTATAGATTTATGCGTAAACTTTAAGTATTTGCTGCAAAAGTGCTCAATACGTAGGTAGAGCTAGTTAGTAAGTTATAAAATGTATATGGCGATTAAACTACACTGAATATTCAGTGTAGCTTAATCGCCATATACATTTTATAACTTTATATATATATATATATATATATATATATATATATATATATATACTTCTTGTTTGTTTTTAAACGATATATACGGTTAAATATATATGTGTCAGTCCCATTAAGAACTCGGTATTATTGTTGAACACTCTAAGTTGAAATTAATTCAATCAGTTAGGCTTGCATGCGAAGATCATGTCATAATCATAAGATCACTCAAGCCGTCTTATTATTAATATAAATTTTAATTTCAACTGTATTTCTCGCGGCTTACCTTGGCCGTGTGGTTTGTTCCTTGTTAATGGAGTCAGAGATAGCTGCGTGGCTGGGTTCGAATTTTTAAAACGGCTGTAATCGTAACTCCCTGATTCCCAAAAGGATTAAAACTAGTGTCATCATATATATATATATATATATATATGTATATATATATATATATATATATATATATATATACAGGGTGACCACAAAGTCACGCACCAATGTTAATTAAAAAAGTTAAAAAATTAAAAAAGTTATAGTAATAAATAAAAAATAAATATTAACATTGGTGCGTGACTTTGTGGCCACCATATATATATATATATATATATATATATATATATATATATATATATATATAATTGAATGGGTGTTTTTCATAGGTGTTGGAGCGAATTAGACGGGTTCCGAGTAAAACGCTATTTCAGAATACGAAACTTTCAAGATATGAAAAGCAAGCTGTAACCAATTAATGTCGTATCTAAAGCTGCCACTATATATATTCAAATTTTAAAAGTTTAGGGAATGCAATTTTGTAATATAATCTTTTTAGTAAAATTAAATTCGAATTTTCGACCGATAAAAGAGAATTCGACAGAAAAATTCAGATAATATTTTCTTTTTTGTTACTTTTACAAGCCATGTTGATGGTCTCGCATGTCCTCAGATGTCCGATTCATTGTGTAAGCTCAAATATCAGATTACGTGATATTGTAAACAAACACAGACAGAATTTGATTAAGCACATTATCATTTTTATTTATTTATTTATTTATTTATTTTGCGAATTTGTCCACCGGGTAAATTATTTTTCGTAATATATAATAATCAATAGTGGATGGATTCTATAATAATACATTCGCAATCCGCATAAATTAAAATATCATTTTTAAGCATACTGTATAAACGAGCAACGTCAGGGTGGCAGGAAGTATATATATATATATATATATATATATATATATATATATATATACATATATTTATATATATATGTGTATATATATGTGTGTCTGTGTGTGTTTGTGTGTGTGTTATTTATTTGTTCTTGCGATACGTTTTGAATGAATTCAATTATTTATACGAAAGTGCATTTTAACCTAAATGCAAGTTGGAAATAATTTTTCCTTTTACCAATTTGGTACCCCCAAATGGGGAGCAGCATATATATTGCTTTTAAAATATAATTGCAATGTGACACGTGTTTCGTCGTCTACGACTCATCAGGTTCAGCCTCTCTGATGAGTCGTAGAAAACGTGTCAGTGGATAATTATATTTTAAAAACAATATATATATATATATATATATATATATATATATATATATATATATATATGTGTGTGTACAGAATGTCTAAAAGGTCGCTGAAAGGTTTTGAACTTAAATAGATTCTTTATTTTTTAGGAAATCCTTCTCTAATTTTAATGCAATCTGACATTGGGAATATTTTTTGAAAATGCAAAATTCGAACAATTGTTATTAATAAAAAAAATAATGTCTTTTAAATATTGTCTATTTTCAGACTCATATATTTGTGCTCTTTCCAAAACAGTATTCGTGACAGATTGCAGAGTTTTCATCCATAATAACATACTTAAATTTGAATCATTTGCAAAGGATAGAAAAAGAATTATAACAATTATTTATTTATTTTCAAAATGAGAACGTCCAAAAGTAAGGGACAAAATTGGGAAAAACGATGTAGACAGTTTGCTGTATTCAAATTTTTTATTTCCCCTAAAGAATAAGTCTTACTTAGTCATTTGTAAACGTTGCATCAGCCGGCACCATGGCGAAACGCCAAAAACTTGATTATTCTGTGAGACAAGCTATTGTGAAGCTACACAAGGAAAAGCACACCATTAGAGAGATTTCAGAGAAAATTAAACGTTCCAAGAGTGTTGTAGGTAGGGTTGTTCAAATCTACAATGATACTGGCAAAACAGTGTTTTTAAAACCGACAAACTCCGCAAAAGATCAGATAATGCAGCGTATGTCATTAAAGGATCGTTTTAAGTCTTGCACGGAAATTAAAAGAGTTATAAATAATACCTCATGTGTTAATGTGTCAAGACAGACTGTTTCTAGACGACTGCAAAAAAATAGGTCTGTTTAATCGAATCCCAGGGAAGAAACCACTTGTTAGTTCGAAGATTAAGAAGAAGAGATTAGAATTTGCAAACAGATATGTAATTTGGACATATGAAAATTGGGCAAAATTATTTTTCAGTCATGACAGCAAGTTTAAATCATTTGAAAATGGTGGAAAAAAACAATGTAAATAGACGTATTGGTGAAAAATTAAGTTCAAAGTGTACTAAGAAAACTGCCAAGTTTTGGAGGCAGAAGCGTCATGGTATTTGGAATGTTTTCTAGCCAAGGTACAACACCTCTTGTCCGGTTACAAACTTGTGTAAATGCGCAGATCTATAAAAACATTGTTCAAGATCATGTTGTGCCAATGATACAGAATTCAGATTTCGATAGGGCTACTTTTATGCAAGATAATGCCCCATGTCACAAGGCAAAGGCGGTAATGAGTTACCTTACCGAGTAAGATTTCAAAATTATGGATTAGCCACCGCAAAGTCCTGACTTAAATTCAATAGAAAATCTTTAGAAGACCTTAGGAGTGAAAGTTATGGAACGAAACTCCACTAACACAGAGGATTTGTGGGTGAAGCTTCAAGAAGAATGGTCTAAAATTAGTATCGAGGATTGTCAAGAACTGATTCGTTCTTGTAGTCGAACATGTGCAGCTGTCATTGAGAGCAAGGAGTCATTTACTAAATATTGATTGTACATGTATTTTTATTGTTTTTTTTTTGCTATTTACATTGTTTTTCTCATTTTTGTCCCTTACTTTTGGACGTTCATAATTTGAAAATAAATAATTGTTATAATTCTTTTCCCATCCTTTGCAAATGATTCAAATTTTAGTATGCTATTATGGATGATAACGACTACCAGTTGTCAAAATTTCAGCTTTTCATACTTGTTATTTCTAATAAATATTGGGTTTAAAAAATTTGTCCCTTAGTTTTGGACACTAATGTATATATATATATATATATATATATATATATAATATAAAGCTAAATGTCTGTGTGTGTGTGTGTGTGTGTGTGTGTGTGTGTGTGTGTGTGTGTGTGTGTGTGTGTGTGTGTGTGCCTGGTCACGAATAGGCTGCTATGTGGTTGACTATTTTAAAAAACTGATTACATATAATGATAGAAGATGCATCGAGACACAGGAATGGGTATGTTTCATCTGGCAGAACGGTGATTCATTAAAATTGTGGGGTCTGCGTGCGCGCCTGGTCCACAAAGTATGGAAATAAAAAATTTAAAAATTAAAAAAAACGTTTACAAGTGTTCTTGATATAGATGTACATAAGAATACTTTGATAAGTATGTTTTAACTTAAATAGGGATGGTATAATCAAAGTGTGGGGTTTGCGTTCGCGCCAGCCTCCATAGAATGGAAATAGGCACAAACTTTAATAAAGACTTTTCATATCTATCTGTGTAAGTATACTTTGATAATTATGTTTCAGTTTGAAGAAAAATGTTATAATAAAATTATGGGGTGTTCGTTCGCACCTGACCTCCATAGAATGGAAATATGTCACAAAGTTTAATAAGGTTTTTTAATATTGTGATAAATGTTTCAGTATGAACAGATATGGTATAATAAATTATGGGGTTTATCTATTTTACTTTCATCATATTTTGCTTTGGTTTTGATACCCCCAAATTCAAAGCCATCTCTTTACAACCCTTCCTTTTCATAACCTATCATACTTTCATAAGTCAGAGTCCATTTTCTGTAGGCTGTTTTTGAACCCAGTCAACGACGGGTACTTTTACTAGTATATATATATCTATATATATATATATATATAGAGAGAGAGAGAGAGAGAGAGAGAGAGAAAGAAAAAATAAAGCAAAGGAGAAGAAAAGGTGGATGATATGAAGATAAAGAAATAAAATAGAAAGAAAGAGTGAGAGTTATAGATGGATTGATATATAAAGCTAGCGAGAGAAAGAGGGAGAGACGAAGAGAGGTATAAACGAGCGATCATTATGTCTAATAACTTTAAAACGTGGGAAGGTGCGTTTCTCAATTAGGAAAGACGGGATTGTCTTCTCTTGATTAGAGTGAAGTCGTTTCTGCCTAAAGAATAAAAACGATGCCTAAAATTTAACCGTTCAGATCTTGATTATGGACTCAAGATACCTCCAGGCGTTGCCGGTCGTCTTTTCACACCATTTGTGTGTGTGTGTGTGTATGTGTGTGTGTGTGTGTGTGTGTGTGTGTGTGTGTGTGTGTGTGTGTGTCCGCGCGCGTACGAGTTGAATAACTGGTTGTATGTGCCAGCGTGTTTGATATTTTGTGGATTTCTTTTTTTAGTTTCGGCCCGATTTTCGTGATCATTTGTCGGTTTATCTGTAACTCTCTCTTTCGTATTCTGCTAAAGACTCTCTTTTCACTCTCCTTCCTTAACAGCATTTCATTTTTTTTTTCTAACTGAACTCTTTCTCTCCTTTGACTCCATTTCTCTAGGTTTCTTCCTCGCTTTGAGCTTTCCTTTCTTCTCTTCCGCTCTCTCTCTCTCTCTCTTTCTTCCTCTCTCTTTCTCGATCTCTTACACTCTCTCTCACTGTATCATTCTCTCTATATTTTCACCCCTTCAATTACTGTATTTGCTGAGGCATCGGGCCGTCTCTTTAGACCTCTTTATTTCGCATTAAGATAATCTCTTCCTCTCGTCTCCCCTCTTCTTTGTAATACCAGTTCAACAATTTCTCTAACTCATATCCTTCTTTATAACCTCTCCTCTCTCTCTCTCTCTCTCTCTCTCTCTCTCTCTCTCTCTCTCTCTCTCTCTCTCTCTCTCTCTAGGTGCTACCAAATCAGATTGCATGAAAAGACTGACTATATTACCTATAATTCGCGAAACATTAATATTTTCCTTTTCTTTTCCTCTTTCCCTTTGCAAAACTCAATCATGGTCAGCATGCCAAAAAGAAGAAAAAAAACATAATTGTCTTCTACGAAACAACCATACCCAAAGCCAACCTCCAATTTACGGATTCGACATTAAATAACCTGAAAAGCGTTGATATGCCGTAAAACAAAACAACCAAAGCAAACGTCATGAATAATTATTTAGAATAAAATAAAGCATAATTTTTTTTCCAGCATTATTTCAAATAATTCGAAAAGGCTTGATATGCCAATATGCCATAAACTAAACAATCAAACAAAACCTCTTTCTTTTCTCTCTTTCCCTCTTCTGTGCCTATTTATCTAGCTATATTTATCCTTTTCACTTCTCTTTTTCTGTCTCAATCGCTCTCACGAACTCTCTAATACACTCCTACTTTTTTCACTCTCACAATTACTCTCTCTCGCGCGCACTTTTCTCTCTCTCTCTCTCTCTCTCTCTCTCTCTCTCTCTCTCTCTCTCTCTCTCTCTCTCTCTCTTATACGCTCATTCAATGATCCAATCTTTTTCACGCTCACTCACTATACATGGTGGAACGATAAATTTGTCGCCCTAAAGAAAACATCTTAGCTTTATTTTTAAAAAAAATATTTTTTAAAAATCAATTCATGTAACTGGACTATGTAGTAGAGCTAACATCTATTCAATATAGCCGCCTTCAGCCTCAATAACCGCCTCGATACGTGTCCCGAACTGGGAGCATGCTTTTTCCACAAGCGCGGGAGAGAGATGGGCGAATACTCGGCGGATGGCGGCGATCAGGTAGGCATTGATGTTGTGGGAGGTCATGCTGGTGATGTTCTCGACGTATGACCAAACGAAATAACCCAACGAGTTCAGGTCGAGGTAGAAGGGGGTCAGTAAGAGAAGGGTACAATGTCGTAGCTCTCCTCCTGAAGACAAGCCTGGGTCACTTTGAAATTGTAGGTCAGCACAGAGTCCTGCTGCCACACACAGGGTCTACCAGCGGCCACCTGATTGTACCAGGGGGTCACCACACACTTCAGCACATACAGATACACTTTGATGTTGACTTTCAAGCTGACATCGAAGATGTAAGGTGGCAAGATGTGGCCCTCACTTGAAACCACACCAAATACCATAAACGCGTCCGGGAAATTTGTTTCATCACCCTGCGCACGTCCCTGTTATACGGTGAAATCCAGCGATGTATTTTGAGGGTGCCTGCAATGGTCCTGTTGTAATAACTTAGATCGGTAGGGAGCATGAGTTTTAGAGGGGCGCGGCTTCGATCTCGCTCGTTGAATACTGTGTCACTTTCTGACATGATAGAAGACTCCTATTGATGTTTGGATTTGTACACAACTGGCCAACTACTAGATGGTGTGCAACAAAAAAAATCGGTTTTCATCAAACGTAAATGGAATCATGTCGTCTTTTCTATGGGGAAAATTTTATCGTTCCACCCTGTATTTACCGAGGCATCTGTTTTTTTTTCTTTCTCCCTCTCAATTTCGCTCCTCTCCCATTCTCATTTCCTTTTCATAATACCATTTCAATTTCTCTAATTTGTTAACTCATTTTACTCTCTCTCTCTCTCTCTCTCTCTCTCTCTCTCTCTCTCTCTCTCTCTACCACACTCCTTCTGTTTTATTTCTCTCTACCTCCATATTATATTTTTGCCTTTCAGTTCTCGTTCCGTTACTCCTTATCTATCTATCTATCTATCTATCGATCTATCTATCTATCGATCGATCTATCTATCTATATATCTATCTATCTCGTTTAGTTTTGTTCTCATACACCCATCCTCTCTTTGTTCATGTCCTCAATTACTGTTTTCTCTGTTCCTATCTTTATAACTATTCGGTTCTCTCTCTCACTCTCTCTCTCTCTCTCTCTCTCTCTCTCTTTCATACACCTACCATATCTTCTAATATGTTACCCTCCATCAATTTCTCTTTATCCATATTTTTCTTTTTAAGTGTCCATTTCTCTCTCTCTCTCTCTCTCTCTCTCTCTCTCTCTCTCTCTCTCTCTATCTATCTATCTATCTCACACACACACACACACTCTATCTTTCTCTCTCTTCCTTGTACTCTCGCTCTCTCTCTCTTTCTCTCTCTCTCTCTCCGTGATTTTCACTTTCTCATACACCTACCCTCTCTTCCAATCCTCTTCACTTGCTCAATTACTATGTTTACCAAGCCATAAATGAGCGGTGAATGAAAACGTTAATCTTCTCAAAATACCAGGTGTGGTCAAATTATATCCAGGTTGAATCTGTATTTTTAATCAAAAAGCCATTAATGATCAATGAATGGGATGCTTATTTTTTCACAAAGCGAAAATGCGTTCGAAAATATCGAAAATGCTTTCAATAAAAACGGGAGTAACGTTCAAAAGTCCACGAATAGATTTGCCAAAACATTGAATGCACTAGCGATTACATATCCATAATGAAGGTGTATCGCTCTCTTATATATATATATATATATATATATATATATATATATATATATATATATATAAAAGAGAGCGATTTATATATATATATATATAAGAGAGCGAAGTATATATATAAGAGAGCGATGTATATATATATATATATATATATATATATATAAGAGAGCGATGTATATATATATAAGAGAGCGAAGTATATATATATAAGAGAGCGATATATATACATATATATATATATAAGAGAGCGATGTATATATATATAAGAGAGCGATGTATATATATATAAGAGAACGATGTATATATATATATAAGAGAGCGATGTATATATATATATATATATATATATATATATATATATATATATATATATATATATATAGCATTTTTTCATTCAAGCAGATATTAAATACATACAAAGGAGACAGCTTGTTTTATGAATTTTGGTTTTAATTTTTCCCATTTTCCCTGCAATAATTTTTATATCTAAATCGAAAATATTAATGAAAGTTCCATAGTTATCATGAGCGCTTCCGATTCGACTGCGAATAATCTTCTGGTGGAATTCCTGGAGCTGATGAGGGGAAAGTGAATAGGAGCGAAAATGAAAAGTAGAAAGGTGAAAAGTAAAATGCACAATAAATTGTGTAGGGTGACGGGAGGTTAAAAGTATATAAAAAGTTGATTAAAAGACGGTTAAAAACTCCACCGATAAATATCTGAGGTTTAAAATCAAGTAGTCCATGGAACAATGTTAGCAAAGACGTAGTTTACGCGCTAGGCCAAACAATACGTTGATGCTCTTCTCGAAAGCGATGTTATTAATAGTGGGCTGCTGGGTTCTAATCTAGATGCTTCGTTTTTTAAAATTGTTTTCGTGTTGTACGATTTTTGTAATATCATTTTTTTTTTTTTTTTACATGGAAGTCACCACTTATCAAGCCCCGGAAGCCACTTGGGGATAAGGGTTATTGCGTGTACAGTAATCAATGGAATAGTATCGTAGTAATCGTTAGTATTGGAGATTTGATAAAGTGTCTTACTTAAGGGGGTGGTTCATCAGGAATTTGTTTATGTTGGACTTGAAGACATCCAAGTTGTAGTCAGGTGGGAAACAGGCAGACAGAAGAGAATTTCACTGGCGTGTACTTCTGAGAAAGAAGCTTTGTTCATGAAATGTACCTTTTGGGTTTAGCACAGTTAAAGAGTGGGGAAAATTTTTGACAGTGGTTTCAGCTAGACGGGTGTTTATTATGAAAGATTTGCGAGGGGGATAAAGATTGGAGCTCAGACGAACACTTGCCATGGAAATAACGATAAAACGAAGGCAGGCTTGCAACGTCTCTTCTGTGGGAGAGAGGTTGCAGGAAGAGAAAAGGGCATCCCCCACTAAGCCACAAAGTCTATTTTGTACTCTGTCAAGGCAGGATAGGCTATTTAAGCAGCTATTGCCCAGATGTGGGAGCAGTACTCCATCCTGGGACGTTCTTGGCTGTTATATAGATAGAGAATTGCATCAGCAGTGAGATATCTTCTGGAGCGGTAGAAGGATCGTAGCATTTTTCCAGCGACCCCGGCAACAGACTTGATGTGCGTGTTCCATTTCAGATCAGGAGTAAAGGTCAATCCCAGAAGCTTATCAAAACATGGAGCCTCCCCAAGACGAGAATCATTCATTTTAATTGATGCCAGATGGGGATCAGAGCGTTGATGATGTAAGGATAGAAGCTTGGTTTTAGATGTATTAAAAGTAACCAGCTACCTCTTCCCCAACTGTACCGTGCGCTCAAGATCAGAGGAGAGAGAATCAGAGAGAACTTTGTCATTTACGACCTTTGATGTGTTGCCATAGATGGTCGTGTCATCAGCATAGATGTCAACGAATGATTTAAGTATGTGTTTTGGGAGATCATTGATGTAGACCAGGTATAGAGTTGGCCCCAGGATGGATCACTGTGGGACTCCTGCATTAATACTGAGGGTCTCTGATATCTGCCCATCAACCACTACTCTTATGAGCCTATCAGAGAGAATTCGGAGGAAGCTCCTTTAGTCTTTGAGAGACTATGGATACCCACGTAAAGGTGCCTGCGCAAGAAATTTTTGTGGCAGGAAGTTCGCAATCTCCAAGCACACCTCTCCTGAATCGACATTGTAAAATACTAGTGGCAAGTGATGTGTATGTACAGAACGGCTGTAAACAAATGCCGAGATAAGTGGAGAGCACATACAGCGCCTAAAATTCCCAAATGGTCACCAGGCTCAACAGTGCTTAACTTCGGTGATTTTGCGAGAACCGGTGTGTCAACGTGATTATGTCGTATTTTATCAACGAAATGAATATATATATATATATATATATATATATATATATATATATATATATATATATAAAAAGTAGTAGCGTTAGTGTGTGTCTGTGTCTACAACTCCCAATGACCGAAGAAATATAAAGGCCAAATATGTGTACACCTCTCCTGGTCAAGAAATATTAATGTCCATGTTAGGATACTTCTGTCAAAGGAGACATTATATTGTATACGGACTTTCAATATATAGCATTCTTCAAACTACATTTACATCATTGAGTTACGGTCATTAACATATCACATTAAATTAAATCTATTCAAATAATTACCTCGATGGCATTACTTATTCGACATAATAGCTTTGTTTCAAAAGTACTAATTAAAAAAAATATTATTTAGTTTAGAAATTTGAATATTTTGAAAACTTCAGGTGTCAGGAAAATGATAAAATCATTTTTATGTTCTTTTGTTGATGTAAGTCAAACATTTCACTAAAAATAGCTTCATCGAGGTAGTTAGTCAGTTCGTAGTTTTTTTGTTTTTTTTTCTTCATTTTGTTGTTATAGAGGAAGAAAGTCCTGGAGAAGAAATTTAAAAGTACGAGCTGTACAGTTTCGAGAAGGAAATAAGAAATTAGTTTCAAACTATTTGAAGACACTTATTTTGAATATAAATTTGAAAACTTTGAAAACTTTAGCTGTCATAAAAATGATAAGATCATTTTTATGTCCTTTTGTTGGTGTTGTAAGTCCAATATTTCGCTAAAAAAACTACGAATTGACTAACTACCCTGATGAATCTATTTTTTCCTGGCACCTAAAGTTTTCAAAATATTCAAATTTCTATTCAAAACAAGTGTCTTCAAATAGTGTGCAACTATTTTCTTATTTATAATTATTAAAATTATTTAAATTTCAAGTTATATTTGATTTAACTGATTTTATCTGAAATCTGAAACCGTTATATTTTCAAACAAACAAAAAACAGAAAACCAACAGGGGAAATAACTGAGATAGTTTAATTGAAACGGGGCACGTTATTAAACATTTGTTTTCATTTCGAAATATTATTCTAAGCTGAATTATTATTTTTATTTTTAATTCGGAAGATTTTTTTTTTTTTGCGTATTCTTAATTTTTAAGCAACCTTGTTTATTTGTTAGAGAGAAATAATTAAAATTAATGTCCTCATTTACTTGCATCCTCACGAGAACAGAGTTAGTCAGAGACACATGTGAAAAAAATCCATCATCCCCTGCTCTTTTTTTTTATAAAATTTAATCGGTGTTTCTCAGGATATATGTTGTTTTGTGCGGGGATTCTATCTCTTAATATGTTGTTGTGTGTTAATTATACCATAGCAAGTGTGTTTAATTGCCTGAGAAACATATTTTCTTTATAATTTATTTAATATCTTAAATTAAAAATGCTCAATTTTTATGACGTGGCCCAGCGTCGTTTAACCCCTAGATAAAAATGGGCAATGTCAGGTTTCTTTCCAACTCCTCAAAAAACATGAAAATGACAAGTTTTAATGGTTTTCGATGGTGCTGAAAACTAATATCACATTTAAATTTGGGGCAGATACGTAGTTTTCATTATATGAAAAATTACTTTTTGAAAAGTGGGGGATCACTTTCCTATACAAATTTAACGTAAAATGGACACCCACTTTCTAACCACCTAATAATTTCTTCATATCATGAAACAAATTTAACTGTGATATTCGTTTTCAGCACTCCCGAAAATTACTACTGTTTCTTTTTTACTAAGAGATGCGTTCATTTTTTCATCTCATAATTTAGGATCGTTTGAATTTTGCACTTAAAAAAAAATAATCGAACATTTTATATCTATATGATTAATTGCTAGATGAAAGATGTTTTTAAAGTGCACCAAAATGTACATTACATAAAATAAATCCAAGGTAATTTTTTTATTCAATTTAAATTAAATTTTTATATCTTACTTTGTAAAATTTATAAAAGTGCACTTTGAAGATAAATAAATTTCAAATTGAAGTCTATAGTAAAAACATTTTCTTTAAGAATTTTCTTGCCTTGGATGAAATGCTTTTCTAACTTGTATCTTATCCTTTTCAAGATTATATTTTAAAACTCTCCTTCTCTCTATTTCAGTTTGTATTTCTCGTCACACCACAACTCATTTTTGCAACCCCTCTCTTTGTATTATTACAGGTCTGAATATTCTCTCTGTTTCAGTTTGCATTTCTCCTCACACCAGAACTCATTTTTTGCAACCCCCTCTTTGTAATACAGGTCTAAATCATTAGAAAATCTGATTTTTTTTAACAAAAACTTTAAAATAACTTTTTTTAGATAAAATTTTTTTAATTTCTTTCAGAATTTTTTGAAAACTTCTTTTCAGAACAGCGCAAAAAAGTGGTAGTAGACAGGCAGGCTCGAACCTATATCGCGAAGGAGGAAAAGAAAATGACAAATAAACGTGACGCGTTAGCTGTTGCACTCATTGCCGAACTGGAATGGACGTAGGTTTAAATTAATGCTAGATAATCGAAAAGAGGGGATGACTTTCGAAAATATCAACGAAAAAAGTGACTTCTCCCTGTAGAAAGTGTCGAGTTGAGGGTGACGGAATTAATAATTTTAGCCAATCGTTCGATATTTGGCGTCCGAAGGGTCGAGCTACAAAATGATAGCGATGTCGTGAAAATCCGTCACCTCTTTTAAAAGTTTTTGGGAGACATACAAAAATGCATACATACATTTAAACAGACAGGTGAGATTTATATTATAGAAGACTAGCCTGGGGGCACCTGGCGTTGCCCGGGTGTTTAGAGGTGTGTGCTCGGGCGGTGGGGGTAATGAAAACATAAGAATAAGCAAAGTATATATTTTTAAATATTAAATAAAAATTGAATATTATATAAAAAAGTTAAAACTTAAAAAAATCAAAAAAACAAACGTAAGGCAAACGAACGATGTTAAATGTAAAAATCGGAAAAACAAAAAAAAAATAAAACAGAAAAACGAACGTTAAAACTTCTTTTAAAAAAAATCTGAAAAATAACCCCCTCCCCCAAAAAAACACGTGAAAAATGGCTGAAATAACCCTGATTCAATATTAAAATTTAAAAAAATCGAAAAAGCGCGGTGTACCCTGCGTTGCCCGGGTGTTTTTGGGTGTGTGCGGTCGGGCGGGGGTAGGGGTGCTAATGAAAACCTAAGAATAAGCGAAGTAAAAGAAAAAAACAGAAAAACGAACGTTAAAAAATCTGAAAAACACGTAAAAATGGCTTAAATAACCCTGCTTCAATATTAAAATTTAAAAAATCGAAAAAAAAAGAAACCTCACCCCACGATTCGAACCCAAAACCTTCAGATAATGAGGCCGCGCTCTTAGCATCTGAGCTAAGACGACGTCCACGAAAATCTGTCGCTTTTTCAAATATTTAAAGTAAATTAGGTTACGACGTCGTATGACGCATGCGCAGAAAATTGCTGATTTCAGGGTGAAGAAATGACCGTTTTCTGCCAATTTTTCGATATTTGTCGGGCGAAGGTCGGAAGTTTAAAATGATGCCGATCTGGCGAAAATCCGTGACCCGTGTCGAAAGTTTTTGCGAGACATACAAACACACATACAAACATACATACACACACATTTTCGCTTTTATATATATATATATATATATATATATATATATATATATATATATATATAGACTTGCAAGGGGTACCCGGAGTTGCCCGAGTGTTTTTCGGTGTGTGTGGTCGGGCGGGGTATGGGAATGTTAATGACAACCTAAACCCCAGAAAAACGAACATTAAAAAACCCTGCTTAACGGGGGGGGGGGTCCGGCGTTGCCTGAGTGTTTGGAGGGGGTGGGGGTGTTACTGAAATAACATGAAATGATAAGCGAAGTAAAAAAGAAAACAGAAAAACGAATCCGGGCGGTGGGGGGGTGTAATCAAAACTTCGAAAAAAAACACAAAGAAAACTAACGTAAGGCAAACGAACGATGTTAAATGTAAAAATCGAAAAAACAAAACAAAAAAGAAAACAGAAAAACGAACGTTAAAAAACACGTGAAAAATGGCTTAAATAAGCCTGTTTCGATATTAAAATTAAAAAAAAAACGGTGGGTACCCGGGTGTTTTTGAGTATGTGGTCGGAGGTGTTAATGAAAACCTTAGAATAAGCGAAGTGAAAAAATAACAGAAAAACGAACGTTACGTGAAAAATGGCTTAATAACCAGGCTTCAATATTTAAATTTAAAAAATCGAAGAAAAAAGACATCTCACACTACGATTCGAACCCAAAGTCGTTCGATAATGACCCAACGCTCTAACAAACTGGGCTAACACGACGTACAACTATTTAACTAAATCAGGTCATGACGTCATCTGACGCATGCGTAGAACCGATCTCGTTATGAGAGGACGGTTTTTGTTGACAGCCCCTGTAGAAAATTGTTTATTCGAGGGCGAAAAAATTAACGTTTTTGGCCAATTATTCGATATTTTTCGGGCGAAGGAGGGAGCTTCAATATGATACCAAGTTTATTAATTTTTGTTCTGTCTGTCGAAAGTTTTTAGCGGACACAAAAACAAACATACATACATACACACATTTTTGCCTTTATATATATAGAAGACTAACTTAGGTGCCCGGCGTTGTCCGGGTGTTTGTAAGTTGTGTTGAACAAAAACAACGTGGTAGTAGGTAGTTGTTCCCATCGCCAAATCGAAAGTGGCGAAGGTTTTATTAATTTAAGGCTAGTCAATCGAAAAGGGGGGTATTACTATCGAAAATATCGGCGAAAAAAGCGACACTTCCTGTAGAAAAGTGCCCAGTTTAGGATGAAGAAATTAATGTTTTTAGCCAATTTTTCTATAACCTGAAGTGGTGTAGGTTTAAATTGAGGCTAGATAATCGAAAAGAGAGGATGACTTTAGAAAATATCGGCGAAAAGAGCGACCCTTCCCTGTATAAAAGTGTGGAGTTGAGGGTGAGGGAATGAATGTTTTTGGCCAATTTTTCGATATTTGTCGCCCGAAGGGTTTAGCTTCAAAATGATATCGAACTCTGAAAATCCGTCGCCTCTATCAAAAGTTTTTGCGAGACAGACATACATGCATATATACATATATACATTAAAACAGACAGGTGAGATTTATATTAATGACTAGCTTGGATTCCCGGCGTTGCCTGAGTGTTTGTCTGTGTGCGTTGAGCAAAAGAAAACGTGGTAGTAGACAGGCAGGCTCGAACCCGTACCGCGAAGGAGGCAAAGAAAGTGAAAACAAAATGTGACACGTTAGTTGTTGTACTCATAGCCAACCTCAAAGTGGCGTAGGTTTAAATTAAAGCTAGACAATCGAAAAGAGGGGATGACTTTAGAAAATATCGGCGAAAAGAGAGACCCCTCCCTGTATAAAAGTGCGGAGTCGAGGGTGAAAGAATTAATGTTTTTAGCCAATTTTTTTATTGTCGTCTGAATGGTCGAACTTCAAAATGATAACGATCTCTTGAAAATCCGTCGCCTCTGTCGAAATTTTTTGCGAGACATACATACATATATACATATATACATATATACATGCATACATGCACACATACATTCATACATAAACTTATTTAAATTTAAACAGACCGGTGGGGTTTATATTATAGATTATTCGTAAAATTATTTATTACAAGATATGGAAGGTCATAACAATTAAACGAATGTCACTCGGAAGAAAAAAGATGTAAGCATGACACAGAAAATAACACACACGCTATCGTATAATTCAAACACAGTAGCGTTTGTGAATATATGGTGAAGTGGAAATTTTAGTCATTTAGAACTGTTTTAAAGCTTCACCGCTCACTCATTTTTCGACCAAATTTCAAACAATTATTACAGTTTATAGATCACCTTCTCGGCTATATTGTGTACATTTCTTTTCAATTTTGGTTCAGTAAAACAAAAGTTATGATGAATTTACTGGCGTTCAAAATCGTAAAAAAAGGCAAGGAGGTGAGCGATGTTTTATATGACTGGTTTCTATAGCAACCACGTCGCTTCGGCAACTACTTTTACTACTAATTCACTGCTCTCGCGAAAAGAGACGCAACAACTTAAACACAGAGAATGAAAGAATGAAAGAGATATAATTGGGGGATTTATTGAAAGCAGACGAGTGCCGTGCATTGTTATTACATGTGCGTATGTTATGTTTATAGATGCAAAAAAAATACTAAAATTAAACTAAGAACAGGTTAATTTACTAGAAGTCTGGGAAAATCATGGATTACAGCAACAAAAAATGCGACCATTAAAAGTAATATGGTTAAGCTTAAACATGGAAAAGTTAAGGACTAGTTGTTAAAACTGGAAAGGAAAAGGACAAGATATTCTGGTCAAAAATATAATAAATTTATAACATTAAATATTGCAGCATTCAGAATTTTTTAAAATTCAATTTATAACATTATATAATCAATTCTTAATGCAGCAATATTTTAAGTTATAAATTCATTATATTTTTTACTACACTTTCGGTTTCAATTCTATCTGATGGTACCTAAATACTTTTTTTTACTTTTGAAATCACGACAAATTAAAATATCATATTTAAGCGTATTTTACGCCCTGGCAAATTTCATTAGAGACCAGCATTTGTGCATAAGGATTTTTTTTTAATGCCATCCGCTTCGCTTCAAAGTTTTTCATTTTTTTTTTTTTTCTGGATATTTATGCATATCCAATCTAAATTATAAATATATAACAACTATAATTTATATTTTATACTTTTTTATTGCGTTTAGCTGAATTCAACTTCAACCTAAAGATTTGGATTTAAACATTTATGCAAAGGAGCATTCTTGTTTTTTCTGAAACTACCAATAATGAAACGAATTAATTTTCGTAAAGCATTGCTGCCGATTTGCTTTGCATATATTACCAGAAACTTTTGATTTTTACCAACACTATACCAATCTTCAAACAATATGGAATTTAATTTTTTTCAAGGATTAATTCTGTATTTAGATATCGTTTTTTTTTTTTTTCATTTCAACACTTCCCCTTTTTCTATGTCCCTTAAAGGCATTTCATCTTTATTTTCTCTGTATGTGCTATTTAGCAAAATTATTGCGAACCAATATTAATATTTTTTTAGAATTTTTCCTCTGAGAAGATGTACTTACATTGAAAATACATGGAGTAAGGGCATTAATTTATACATTGTATTCTTTGGTTAGAACAATTAATTTTATTTTGAAAATTTATTCTTTTTGAATGAACATATGAACTCTAATTGAATACATAAACTTTAATTTTATACACACACACACATTATATATATATATATATATATATATATATATATATATATATATATATATATATATATATATATATTCAAATATGGTCTACGGCTACAACCAAAGAGCGCCGAGATCTGGTCATTCAGGAAATAAGGAGCAAGGAGGAAAGCAAAAGGCTCGTAAAAGCCATTCAACAGTCACAGCAGGGACAATGGACAAACTGGGAAGAAGCTATGCAAAGATCCATTACGTGGAATGACATCTGGCAAATGTCGCCGCTAAGGTTGAGTTTCATAATACGCTCAACTTACGACATGCTTCCATCAATGACTAACCTTGCCAAATGGAAGAAAGGGGATGATCCAACCTGTCCTTTATGCAAAGAAAAACCTCAGACTATGGAACATGTTCTTAGTTCCTGCAGAGTGGCCCTTGCTAATGGGCGATATACGTGGCGGCACAACAGGGTATTGGAAGAACTGACCACAACAATAAGTAACTATATGAAGCCCGAAGCAACTAACATAAGCCACAAGTTTTTTTGTTTTGTTTTTTTTTGCTGAGGGAGGAAAAATGTGGATCAGATCAAAACGTATAACTAGCCCATTGCTAGTACAGAACAAAAATATTCTTGAAATTAATGATGATTGGATAGTCGCCGCAGATCTCCCTGGCTGGCAATAACAAGGAAAAACCTCGTCTTGATTGAATTGACAGTACCTTATGAGAGCCGCGTAGAGAAGCAACACCAACACAAGATGGAGAAATATGAAGACCTAAAAAAGAGAGTTGGGTCGTGAAGGTTATGTCACAAATCTTCGAGCTGTTGAGATTGGAGCAAGAGGTTTCATTCCAGGCTTTTTATATCAACTTTTAGGACAGCTTGAAATTAAAGGCCTACAATGAAACGAAGCTTGTAGACATCTAACAGAAATTACTGAACAATGTGCCATCTGGCTCTGGGTTAAAAGAAATACCGAGTGGTAATATGTGTCCACAGTGCAGATTTATTTATTCATGTATTTAATGATTTTCATGTTCTTTGCTTTTGTTTAACAATTTTTAGTTATTTATTTATTTTCTTTCTTTTCTCCTTTTTTATTTTCTTTCTTTCCTTTCTTTCTATTCTTTTCAATATGAGTACGTCTTAGCTTAACGGACTTGATAGATGCAGCTTTTAAATTTAAACGTCATGCGCAAAAAGCTCTTGTTCGTTATATGAAACGCCAAATCATTAAACATTTTTACTGCATTGACCAGTTAATTCAAATGCGATTCAGATATCTAAGCCTCGCATCAACGAAGGTGGCCGATGCGAAAAAGCCGTAACAAGGAAAATACTCACCTAGATTGGATTTACAATAACTTATAACAGCCGAGTAGAAAACAATATTAATACGAGAAACATTAAAAAAAAAGAGCTGATGTTACAATCTAGGGAAAAAGGAATACCGCATGATATGTTCGACAGGGTCTACAGTGTAGTTATTACTGTGAGTAGATTTATTTTTTCATATATTTATGTATACATATATATTTTTATTAATGTTATGTATATATACATATATATATCTTTAGTTATATACATATATATAGTACTTTTATTATTATTGTTGCTATTATTATTGTTTATTATTGTTACTAATATCATCATTATTTTCTTCGATATATGCACGTCCTAACAAATAGACGTAGCTTTTGAACATTGAACGACATTTGCAAAGCCGTTTCTCGTAACAAGGGCCGTTTAATTATCAAACGTCTTTTTTTTTAACTGTATTGAGCAGATAATTGGACCTCACATCAGTGAGGGGGTGCCGATACGCAAATAAGCCGTAGAGAGGAAGGCTCCGAAACGGTGCGTATTCTCTCCTGATGATCCAATATTATATATTAGATGAAATACCCCCCAAACATGACTACGTAAAGTTTTAAAAGATATGCTATGAAATACCCCCAACAAAAGGACCATCCTATAAAACTTAGACTAGGAAAGCCCTATGAAGGCGTTTTATCTCTGACATTAACTTTATCCGAAAAGAAAACAGCTAATAAACATCAGTATATACAAGCCTATAAGGTAAGCTGCTTCTCTCAAATACAACATCTTCTGTTGTTCGCTTGCTTCATAGCGAGTTTCTACTTTAAATTATCTCAACTTGCTTAATGAATACTCTATGCCACGTTCTCAGAAATGTTTAGGAGTAAAAAAAATGACACTTCCAGCAGGATGGATAACTTCTCCACTACCATCATGCCATAAGAGCATATCTTGATAATCACCTGCTAAACAGATAGTTAATACAAAGAGGAAGTATCGAGTACTGTCCACGTTCACCGAATTTGAACCCCCACCTTGGAGGTTTCTCTTTTTCGGGGGCGTTATGGGAGGTATGTTAAACACAGGATTTACACCACAAAACGAGCTACAACGAATGATTTGAAAGCAACAATTGAAAGACGATGTGTCAACATACCAATTGAACTAATTAGAAACGTTTTCTATTCAATCAGTGAACGTTGTTAGCTGTTCATGGACCACAATAGCCAATAATTTGAACACTTTCGATAATTTACTAGTTTCTATATTTGTTCACAGTATTTTGATGTATGAAACTTTTCTTTCTTATAATAAATGTTGGCTTTATGGTCATTTAAAGAGTGTATACATTTTATTGGGACACCCTATATATATATATATATATATATATATATATATATATATATATATATATATATACATATATATATATATGTGTGTATATATATAGGATCCATCAGGCTTATGCATAAGCCTGATAAATCCTAGCGTGGATGAAACGCAGAATATTCTGTGTAGCTTAATTGCCATATATATTTCATAACTTACTACCTAACTCTACCTACGTATTCAGCACTGTTGAAGCAAATACTTAAAGTTCACGCATTAATTTATACTTTCGTATAATTATCCATGTGATTAAATGAAGTAGTCATATATATATATATATATATACATATATATATATATATATATATATATATATATATATATATATAGTTTAGTATAAATGGTAATTAATAAAAACTGAAGAAAGTGCTCAATACTGTTGTAGAGCAAATATGCGTTTTATTTTGTATTACCGTATCTTTCTGTTCAGTTACATTATTGTTTCAGACGGCCAAAAAAACGGCCGGGTAGCTGAAACAATAATGTAACTTAACAGAAAGATACCGTAATAAAAAATAAAACGTATATATATATATATATATATATATATATATATATATATATAAACACTAATTAAAAAAATTTAAAAACCTGGGTCCTTACAGCTATAATCGAAACCGAAACCAAAGATTATGAAGTATTCTTAGTAAAATTATTTATTACAAGAAATGGAAGGTCATAACAATGAAACGACAGTCACTCGGAAGAAAAAAGATGTAAGCGTGAAAAACAAAATAACACCCACGCTATCGTATATTAATATTAATATTAGTAGTAGTAGTAGTAGTAAATTTTAATCTCGGTTTCGAATTGATCAAATCTATTTAAAGATGCATGACTCCAGCTTATTCCTTCTAGGTTTCTTTTAATATATTTTACGTTTATCACGTGCACAGAGTTTGAGTGTACTCTACGCTAAAAACGACCCGGCTTAATATTTGATAGTTTTAGCGATTGGGATCAGTTCAGCGGTTCGTTTATATTAACCCTTGCCAAATATAGCTTTCTTGTCCTCCGAGCGTTTTCGCTTCGCTATATTTATGTACACTTCTGTCTAAATGTATTAGCGCGCAATAATTCTGTAGGCCGAATTACGCAGATAAACGTGTGAACGGGGACGTATATCGATAAACTGTCACTTCAATAAATAGTGTCGTCAGTGACCATTTGCGTTAAATACAGCAAAAACCACATTATCATACGTAGAAAAATGCACGTGTAAACATATCTTCATAGGTACCACCCTTCCACCCACATATATATATCTATATTACATAAAAGGGACTTTGTGTTTTGTTTTGTTTTTTTACATAGAGGTCACCACTTATCAAGGCTCGGAAGCCACTCGGGGATAAGGGTTATTGCGTGTACAGTAATAAATTGGATAGTGTCGTAGAAATCGTTAGTATTGGAGATTGGATAAAGTGTCTTACTTAAGGGAGCGATTCATCAGGAATTTGTTTATGTTGGACTTGAAGGCATCCAAGTTGTAGTCAGGTGGGAAACAGCTAAACGGAATAGAGTTCCACAGACGTGCACTTATAAGAATGAAGCTTTGTTCATATGGAATCTACGTTTTGATTTAGTCACGGATAAAAAGTGGGGAAAATTACTGACAGTGGTTTCAGCTAGGCGGGTGTTTTTCGTGAAAGATTGGCGAGGGGGCGGGGCAGAGATTGGAGCTCAGACGAGCACTTGTGTGTGTCTGTGTGTGATTCGTTCCTTATGGACTAAAAAACGACCGGGCCGATTTTTATGAAACTTCACACAATTGTACTTTATGTACCCGGTAGTGTTCTTATATAGGTTTTATATCAGGATGTATTCGATAAGTATCGATAATTGATTATTAAAATAATCCGTGGAACAAAAAAGAAAAAAGAAGAGAATATTTGGACCAAAGTTTACACATTAAACGGCCTAACATCACAAATGCATTTTAGAAATTTTAAGCCCGGAATATAAAAGCAACAGTAGGTTCTTTTATGTGACAGGGGCGTGTTTAAAAAGAATATTTTTGTTTAAAGCACAATTGCACCACAGTACTTGACCATCGAATTTTAAACTTAAATTCAAGCCATTATGACCGCGTCAGCAAAATGTCTCACCATATAAAATAAACAGTAGATTCTTTGATATGATAGGGGCACGTTCGAAATGAATGTTTATGTTTACAACACAATTGAACCATGATACTTGAATTTTGCACTGTAAACAATTATTCCAGCCATTATATATAAAACATAATTTTATAAAATACACAGTATGTTCTCTACAGTGCAATGTATACTACAATGTATTGTAGACAAAGTCACTGCGGAGAGGATTGTGTAGTTTCCTTCCAGTGCATCGCGATGGGTTCCCAATTAGAGCAGACAATCAATTTATCTGATTGAAATTTGGCGATTCTACCGATTTCCATGACAGTAAAAATGTGGAAGTATATATATATATATATATATATATATATATATATATATATATATATATATATATATAACTACTTCATTTACTCGCATAAAATTAATATACGAAAGAATAATTTTATGCGTAAACTTTAGGTATTGACTTCAACAGTGCTCAATACGTAGGTACAGCTAGTTAGTAAGCTACATTGAATATTCCGCGTTTAATCCACTCTAGGATTCTTCAGGCTTATGAATAAGCCTGAAAAATCCTAGAGTGTATGAAACGCAGAATCGCCATATATATTTTATAACTTACTATATATATGTGTGTATATATATGTATATATATGTATGTATATATATATATATATATATATATATATATATATATATATATATATATATATACTTTTGGAGATCTTTTAGCGTTAAAATAAATAACGCTATAAAATCTCCAAAACTATATATATATATATATATATATATATATATATATATATATATATATATATATATATATCTCCAAAACTATATATATATATATATATATATATATATATATATATATATATATATCTCCAAAACTATATATATATATATATATATATATATATATATATATATATATATATATATATATATAATTCAGGTGGGCGTACGATGTCATCAATAAGTTTATAGTTGGTGTATTTTAACGCTTATATATATATATATATATATATATATATATATATATATATATATATATATATATATATAAGCGTTAAAATACACCAACTATAAACTTATTGATGACATCGTACGCCCACCTGAATTCTTTACAACGCGGAAATTTATGCTTTTTGTTGTGTAATATACTTTTGAGTATATTTTGAAAAGAATATCAGTTCATTTCCATTTTGTTAGATGGGAGGGGAGGTATTTATTTTGGCGTGGTAATCGTTTTTCTTTGCGTGCATTTATGCAATGTTCGTGTGATGGAAAGATGAGCGTGATTCGTTTTTGCGTTTTCATCTCTAATTGATACCGGAGTTTCTTAATAGATGAACCCCAGTTGGTAGAAGCGAACATCGGTATGAGAAACGGTGGGTGAAGTTGTGTAGTAATCTGTATAAATCGAATCACACGATGGTACAAAGTAAGCCTAATAAATTCATGGTAGAGTATTATATATGCGTGTAAATATACATATATATATGTATATATATGTGTGTGTGTGTGTGTGTGTGTGTGTGTGTGTGTGTGTGTGTGGAGAAAGAGAAAAGAGAGTTAGAGAGTTAGAGAGAATGAGAAACAAATATAAGTAATCTGAGATTAGATAGATAGATAGATAGACAGACAGACAGACAAACAGACAAACAGATAGATAGATAGATAGATAGATAGATAGATAGATAGATAGATAGAGAAACAGATGGATAGTCCGATAGATTTTTTTTACAGAGTGATCACCACTTATCAAGGCCCGGAAGCCACTCAGGGATAAGGGTTATTGCAAGTACATTACGTTAGTGTGGAGATTTGATGACGTGTTTACTTAAGGGGGCGGTTCATTAGGAATTTGTTAACGTTGGACTTGAAGACATCCAAGTTGTAGTCCGGTGGGAAGCAGACAGACGGAACAGAGTTCCACTGGCGTGCAGTTCTAAGAAAGAAGCTTTGTTCATGGAATCCGCGTTTTGATTTAGGCACAGATATAGAGTGGGGGAAATTTTTCACAGTGGATTCAGCTAGACGGGTGTTTTTCGTGAAAGATTGGCGAGGGGGGACCAGAGATTGGAGTTTTGACGAGCACCTGCCATGGAAATAACGATAAAACAAGGATAGGCTCGCAACGTCTCTTCTGTGGGAGAGAGGTTGCAGGGTAGAGAAAAGGGCATCCCCCACTAAGCCACGAAGTCTATTTTGTACTCTGTCAAGGCAGGATAGGCTGTTTTTAGCAGCTCCTGACCAGATATGGCAACAGTATTCCATCCTTGATAGATAGATAGATAGATAGATAGATAGATAGATAGATAGATAGATAGATAGGATTATGCTGTGCATTTCATAAATATGTCAAATGAATAAACATACTACGATAAATAGATAAATATGAACAGACTAATATACATGCAGACATATAATCAGGGTGGCTTCCTTCAGTCTTTACAGACTACTGTGGATATCGACTGTAAAGATGCCTGCGCGTGGAATTGTTGTGGCAAGAGTTGCGCAATTTTCCAACTGTATCTCTCCTAAGTTGACATTGTTAAATACTAGTGGCAAGAAGACTGGAAAAGAGAGAGCCGAGAGAGAGGTCAGAGACAGCCGCTGAACCTAAACCTTGGAAGCGAAGGTTAAAGAAAAGCCACGTAAAGAAACTTTGAATTCCTCGAGCGAAATCAGGACCGGTCATGAAAAAAAGGACGTCATCATGTGTATCTGTATCAGCGTCTTCGTGTTGTTATTCAACAGAAAGGGTATTGTCCATTTATATTATAAGAACCTTTGATAAAATCATCATCTAAAAAATATGTGTTAGAAAGTATATGTGTCAAAGTATAAATGTTATAGTAACACTCCCGTAAACAGAACTGTCAAAAGTATAAACGCACTATCTCTCGGTCTATCTATATATATATTAAATCTCCTCTCATTGTGTATTACAAGCCGTCGGCTCTCTTGTATTAACATGTACCACTAACAGGAACATCTTAAGACATATGAACACTCAGCACATGAACACTCCTAAGACTCTAATCTCTCACTAAGACTCTCCTAAGACGAACAACAATACAGAATATACGTCATCTTAATACCACCAGTATATAACATATACACATATTTGTTACTTCAAAAATGAACCCATTACATAGTGTGTGTGTGTGTGTGTGTGTGTGTGTGTGTGTGTGTGTGTGTGTGTGTGTGTGTGTGTGTGCGTGCGTGTGTGTGTGTGTGTGTTCGTCATCGGCAATCACTCGTGACGAGTATGGTTGTTCTCCTGTCGGTGAGATTGGTTCTGGTAATTTGTGGGTCCTCAGATGGCTGTGGAGGCCGACCCTTGACCCGCAGATTTTATTGCAGTGGGGGCATGTTGGATGGTCAACTGGGTATTGGAAGAGGTGGAAGGGGCTGTGTTGGTAGTAGAGCTCTCCTTTCTCTGCTTCATCGTTTTCTACGGATCTGTGGAGGTCCTATTCTGAGTGAGCCGTGCCTTCATGGACCATCCTGTTCAACATGCCCTTCCGAACAGCAGCATCCTTCCAGCTGGTGAGGCTGAAGTTACACTGTCTCATATCTTTTTTTTCTGTCTTCCTTGGGACCGGTTTCCATCTTTTAACTGACCGTAGAGCATTTGCTTTATATATATATATATATATATATATATATATATATATATATATATATATATATATATATATATATGCCGCTTATCTCGGCATTGTTTCCAGTCGTCCTGGTATTCTCCTTGCCTCTGGACTTTAACAGTGCCGACTCAGGAGAGGTACAGTTGGAGATTGCGCAACCCTGCCTCACAATTACAGGCACTACTGCCCCTAAGGGGTATCCTTTTTCTTTCAAGACTGAACGGTAGCATGGATATATGCATAAAAACCTACGTACACAGCCTTACATATACGCTTACATATATACAAGCATACATCATATTCACACTTAGAGATGTACTATAAGATTAGCCGTGGCGTAGATGTACCTTTGATCTCATCGCTCACCCAAACTTACTAAAAGCTTTACGATAATTATGCGTCGAGTTTCTTCCGGGGAACCTATTGACTGCAGACAATCACAATTCTACACAGTGACGACAAGAATCTGATCGTAGCATTTCTATTGCGTCTTCATTTAGGTAGATATCACTTTTTTATTAGATTTTTACCCCAAACAATGTACAGCGCCATTTTCATGTAGGGGACTACTATCAGGGACATAAGTTGCAGGGATGCTATGTAGGGAGTTGAGCCACAAGATATCTATTCACATTAAATTTGAACTTCTGCATGTCAGTACAGTTGGGGAGCAGTAACCTGGAAGGGAATTCTAAAGGCTAGCAGTTTGGGGGAAGAAAATATTGGAGTAGAAAGCTTTCTTACATCTAGGGATCTCTACTGTGTAGGGGTGAGACTTTGCTGCTTGTCGAGTTTGTCGAGGGTATTTGCGTCAAGTGAGTACAAGGGCTTGTAGGTCGTGGGAGCATCTATCATTAAAATACTTGTAAAACAGGCAGAGGGATGCAGCATTTAGTCGATTGGACAGAGGTTGAAGCTTAGATGACAGTTCAGGAGTTTGAACGAAGTACTTCAAGGTAATGTGTCTTTAGCCATAGCTATTAGTAGTTGTTTTGGTGGAGGTTTTTGCTTTGTCAGTGAGGGTGTTATAAAATGTGTCTGTCTCAACAATACTGGTTCACCTTCTATGACTACTAGTTGTTGTTGTTGTTGTTGTTGTTGTTGTTGTTGTTGTTGTTGTTGCTGCTGCTGCTGCTGCTACTGCTTACAACAACAGCATGAACAACAACAACGTTTATGATAGCCATGATACCACTCAACTACATAGTTAAAAATGTGATGCTGGATGCAAGTTTACAGACACCGAACAAAGAATAAACTTACTAATGTATATGCATTATCTAAAGCTATTTGTAAAAAGACAAAGGGAACTGTAAAATTGATGAACACAATCAGAATATTGAGTCAGGACACAGAAATAGAAATTGGAATAGAAAAGTTGGCTTGGGGTGAAGAAGAAAAATATGAAACATTAGAGGGCATGGAATAGCCCAGCAAAGAAGAGATGAGTTCTGGAAGCAATCAACATCAAATCTAAAGAAATGAAAGAGAAATTTGCAAAAAAAAAAAAATGCCTGATGAATAAAAAAAAAAGGGGAAACACTTAGAAACAAAAACTAGAAATTTAATCAAAAGAGCATATCTAATAAGATAGTCTTGGCTATTTATTAACTGAATCAAAGAACTTCGACATTTTGATCAGAAGAATAGAAAACTAATGATCAAACGAACGGGAAGAGAACTAATAAATGTAGAGGATTGTGTAGGAGACACGAGAAAAGATGTGGAAAATTACATAACTCGGAACAGATAGAGTCACCGTGAAGATAAACATTACCGAAAACGATGAAACCAGAAATAATAGAACCAGAAATGAAAAATTGGAAGAGAAAGAACTACATAGACGATTTATAAGAATGACAAGTTCACGAAAACACCTGAACAGATAAACATCTTTACTGACAGCTTCACAAAACAAGGCGATTAGAACCAACCACATTAAAACTAAAATACATAAAACATAGGAAGACAGTAAATGCAGACTTTGTGAACAAAGAGACGAAACGGTGAACCACATAAGTGAATGCACCAAACCAGCCCAATAAAAAAATACATGTCTGCGTGTGGAAGTTAGTGTACTAGAAACTCTGCAAACGATTGCACATCGAACATGTAGAAGAAAGAAAAAAGGACGAAGACAGAACTAGAAGTTAAAACCACAAAATCCTTTAGGACTTGAAGTTACAAACAGATAAATTCATCTAAGCAAGGAGACCGGACTTCATAATAATTAGCAAGAAACTGCCAGATTTTAGATTTTGCCGTCTCAGCGAACCAAAATGGGAAGACCAAAAGGAAACAGAAAAAAAAGGCTACAAATAAGAGAAACTTTCCAGGGAACTGAAAGGAATATGATACATGCTATGATATTTAATGCAATACCAATAATTATAGGAGCACTAAGAACAGTTCCAAAGAACAAAGATAAAACACTAGGAGAAATCGCAGTCAAGAGGAAAACTGAGACTCTACAATAGGTGGTAATGCTGAAAACAGTTGAAATCTTAAAGAAAACGCAAGAATGTGGAAACTCACAAACCGTCAAAAGTACTGGAAAATAAAAGTCACAAGATTCTCTGGGACTTATACAAACGGCAAGAAACCCGGATGTCATAATCGTTAACAAGAAGAAAAAGTCCTACCAGATTGTAGATTCTGCCGTTACAGCAGACACAGAGTGAAGATCAAGAGTATATATATATATATATATATATATATATATATATATATATATATATATATATATATATATATATATATATAAAGAGAGAGAAAATGAGATTTTCGTTTCATCACTCGTTAACGATAGTGATGCCTAAATATGTAACACCTATTTTCTTACATAAGGATTATTAATTACAGTATATACGGAATATCAATATATATATATATATATATATATATATATATATATATATATATATATAAATATATATATATATATATATATATATATATAGTAGAACCCCGTAGTAGTATTATAAGGTGGCCTTAGGATACGTTTTTTCATGTTACGATGTGGAATACGATGCTTTTCCTGGTTACTGTATTTCCCCCGCCTTACGATGTTATTTATAATGTTATTTGATTATATACATGTGTATTATATACTGTACTGCATTTTGTTACGTACTTTTAATGTTATATCCCGGGATTCTACTGTATATATAAGAGTCAACCAAATAGCGTTACGGTGAGAAGTGATGATTGTCAATTTGGCGGTCGAGTTTCAATCCTGGCTTGATATAGCTGTGATACAGCGAAACAATACTGTATGTGAATGACTATACATGCTTCCAATCTTGGGTTGAGCAATTACTGCCTTCCATAGTTGTTGTTGTCGTCTCACCACGTTTTGGCCAACTAAGCCTCTGGCCGGATTTGGGTAGGATTGAAACCACTATCTTCAGACAATGTCCACCTGGGACCGTAGAGATTCAATGTCTCTATCCACTGTGCCAATTGTGGAAGATAGTAATTGCTGATGATGCAGTTAGGAGATTCGGAGTTCCTATCCCGTCGCAGTTAACCACCTGACGAAGGCCAGAGCAACAGTTGGTCGAAACGTCATGAAACAACAACTGGAAAATGAGGATAATAGTCCGCAATAAATAAATAAATAATACTCATCTCAATAAACATTCCAATTAATTAATAATGTATGGATTATTTTTTGTAGAGCGTTTGTTTATTCCATTCGTCTCTGTGAATATATACTTGGGTAGAGTTGTGGGCTTTTATTTGTGTGGATATCAACATAAGAAAAAACATCAAATAAGACTATATTTAACGCAAAACAAACTATAAGCACTTATGGTTCGAATAACTTTTATCAACAAAAGACAAGATTGAATGTGTGTGTTCGACAAGGTTCATTTTTATGTGTGTATTCAAGAATACGGCACAATCACGTTGACACACCGGTTCTCGCCAGATCACCGAAGTTAAGCAACGTTGAGCCTGACCAGTACCATATGGGAAGGCGAGGCGCTTTATGTACCGCGAGGTAAAATACCAGGTTGAGAAACTGGCCCGGTCTATCTTTCTCTCGAGGATAGATGAGACTCTCTTAATCCGTGGTAGGCACCCCATCTAGTGATGGCGTCACAATAAAAAAATACCCTTAATAGTCCTGGTGAAGCATCAAGTATTCAGCTACCGACAAGATTTGAATTACACTACAAATTCGTGTAGTGAATTCAATCTCGGCTGCAGCCACGCTGAATGGATGGATTCAAGAAGGTTCATTTTTATGTACGTGTTTCAAAAGGTGCTACAAAATTAGCCTTAGAATGAACGAAGAAAAGGAATGTTTATAGGGGTTACTTATTTTATTTTATTTTTATTTGTTTTTGGTTTGGTGGTGGTCACAAAGCAGAGTGTTTGTTGGCTTCAACATCGAAAGCGGATTGAATTCTCTCCTGATTGTATGTTCTCAACATATAGGTGAAGTCAGGAGAGAATATAACAGGTGTTTATTTCCTTTCTCTCCCGTTTAAACGCTCGGCTTTTATTTATTTTTAACCGGTTCCTAGAGACACGTTGGTTGTTAAATTTATTTTCACGGGCTCCGCTCTTATTGGCTAATTAATTTTTATTAATTTTATCTTTTTGGCCGGATGGGTGCGTTGAGCTTATGCTTAGTGACACGTTTACACACTTTGTCTGTAAATGCCGACGGGTAAACATCCCGTTAGAAGTTTATGGATCCCCACAGAATTAAGGGGTTATTTCAGTATGCATCATAATGTTAGAGAATGGAGAGAGAGAGAGGGTGTGTGTGTGTGTGTGTGTGTGTGTGTGTGTGTGTGTGTGTGTGTTGTGTGTGTGTGTGTGTGTGTGTGTGTGTGTGTGTGTGTGTGTGTGTGTGTGTGTGTGTGTGTGTGTGTGTGTGTGTGTGTGTTTGTGTGTGTGTGAATTATAGTGCAGACACGTTGACCGGAAGTCAAGATCAGCTGATTGGATTGCGTGTGAGTCATGTGATCAGGTTAGCTGAATCGTGGAAATTTAGTTGCAACTTGGACGAGGGCGGACAGCTTTGCCGTTGTCTTCTCCCCTTCGCTGGGGGTGAGGAACGAACGCTGACGTGGTAGAAATAAGATATAGAAGAAAAAAACAACACAGGCCAAATTCACTTTCCACCTTCTGCAAGACATCTGGGAAAGTGAAATAAACTATAGAACCAATTTCTTGTCTTGGTGTGAAATAAATCTTCGTCCCCAAAAACAGGTATCAAGTCTCCCTCCCAGACGAGAATTTCCAGATGGACCAAAAAAATGGCAGAAGGTATGGTCAAATGACATGTCACACACATATTCACACTTAACAGCATATGAACATATGTAATAGAAAGACCACTAGATGATCACACACACAACGACATTAACCCTGGTAAGATAATCAAACACTTAATCTTTTATAAATAGACACGTTTTAATATATCCTCTCCATACCAATTGCAACCAATATACAACAAACGCTCAGTTATGATACGACAACGTAACAATAATAAGTAACTAGCATAAAAATTTAGTGTTGTGTGTAGTCGTTTTATGCAAATTAGCATTAATTTATCATTTGCTTGAAACTATTATGATGACTAGAGATACGACAACAGCATATTCTTTTCATTGTTCTGACTCTCGAGTATATATCCGTTGATATCTTATATGCTTTTATATAGAGTGACGTGGTTCTCGGTTGATTAACTGTGTCTTACTGTGTCGGATATATACTCTAGAGTCAAAACAATGAAGAGAATACGCTGCTGTCATCGCCCTAATGATAATAGTTAATTCTCGAGTTATTCATTCAAAGGGAGATAACTGGGTTCAACTTGTTGCGGTGAGGTTACCGTAATAGGCTGCGTGTTCAATTACCAGACGGTCGAACCTCGTCGTTTGTAGATCGTACAGCGTAATAAAATAAATCAAAAATGAAGGGCATGTTTTACGAGTACATTTAAGAAGACATTTAACGTTAAACAGGAGAACGTAAAAGTCGGGATGCATACATGCATAAAAGATGTTTTATTTAACCAGAAGGTGAGAACATTAAGAGGGCGTTTTGCGTGCACGTATGTATGTGTGCGAACATGTATGCGTGAGGTTGAAAGTGTCTATTGCGTATATACGTTCTCTAGTGCATACGTGGTGTTTCTAGATGTTTGTGTGTGATCACAAGAGTGCATACGTTAAAAGTTTATCGGGAATGCGAGAGTTTGTTAAGGTAAACCCGTACATTCTTTCTTGCCTTGTAAAAGAATGCACATCCGTTTTATCTTAAAACGGAGGTGTCGCCTGGCCAGGGCGTGTGCAAAAAGCGTGCCACTCACATGGACGGTTCGAATGGGAAGAGATAGATAGATAGATAGATAGATAGATAGAGTAAGATAGATAGATAAATAGATAGATATATAGAGTAAGAGAGAGAGAGAGAGAGATAGAGAGAAGCGATAGTAGAGAACGCTACCTGTTGGACAAACAGGAATTACGACAAGGGCGGGTAACCAGTGAGCATTTAAAAGTGTATACGTGTGTGCGATTTGAGTAAACGCATGTTATATCTATCAGGCATGTGACCATACACTTAATTAAAAGGGAGATAATTCTGATCTCTGAAATCTTACATTTCGCCATGATTTTTTATGACACGGGTACATTCGAGTCAGCGAGAAATAATGGATGAAAGTTGACATATTTTGAAGATTATGTTTTTTAAAGATTGTTTTAAAAACGTTTACGGCATATTATGTTTCGTCTTTTAAAACTGATCTTCGTTTGATCTGTTAGGGCGAAACAATACAACTTTTCGGTTGATTTTTTTTTTAAATGATACGTGGTTATTTGGTCGTATATATCTATTTTTTTCGTCCCAGACTTTATGATAATGATAGATATTATAGTAAACAAACTTGCCAGACATGTTATTTGCTTTCCTAACAACATCCAAGCCATTAATCTCTCTTTTATATATATATATATATATATATATATATATATATATATACTTAATTTACTCACATAAAATTTATATACGAAAGTATAGATTTAAGCGTAAACTTTAAGTATTTACTTCAAAAGTGCTCAATACGTAGAACTAGTTAGTAATTTATAAAATATATATGGCGATTAAGCTACACTAATATTCCGCGTTTCATCCACTCTAGGACTCTTCAGGCTTATGCGCATACGCCTGAAGAGTCCTAGAGTGGACGAAACGCGGAATATTCAGAGTAGCTTAATCGCCATATATATTTTATAAATTACTATATATATATAACTACTTCATTTACTCACATAAAATTAATATACGAAAGTATAGATTTATGCGTAAACTTTAAGTATTTACTTCAAAAGTGCTCAATACGTAGGTAGAGCTAGTTAGTAATTTATAAAATATATATGGCGATTAAGCTACACTGAATATTCTGCGTTTCATCCACTATAGGATTCGTCAGGCTTATGCGCGAATTCTGTGGTTGTTTCTTGTTTTTATATATGTTGAGGATTTTTAGTTAGTCAATCAGCTTTCTAGTATCCACCGCGCCCCTTCCTATCAGCCAATGGGCATGCATTTTATCGAACAAAGGATCTGTTTTAGAACTAGGTTAGTGGTTTAAGGTAGACGTTTTCCTCCCTTTTTTATATATAAATATACCTATGTGTACACACATACATGCACATATACATACATATATATATATGTGTGTGTGTGTGTGTGTGTGTGTGTGTGATCGTTTATGTATATTCATGTTTATTTAATTTATTTATTTGTTTGTTTTCTATTGTTATTGTTAGTTTTAAAGCTATTTTGTATCGCTATCCTAGAGTAAGTTTTATTTTGTGAACACAGTTGTTTGCTATTTCTCGTCTACAGTTTAATAGATTTTGGGGGTCTTTAAAGTACAGGATAGCAAATTTTTCATGGAGGCATAATTTACATGGGTCGTCTAAATGTCTGCACGTGGTAGCTTGTCTTATTATTTTCCATTCGACTACCGGCGAATGTCCGCTTTCTTTGAGTTCCCAGTATTTATTCGCTAGTGTTGTTTTTATACAGTGTTTTTTTTTATTTTTGAACGTACTTTTGTGGTCATAGTATCGGGTTTTGAAATCTAAGGAAGTCATGCCTACGTAATATTTCTTGTTATTCGGGTTTTCTTTCACAAATATTGTTGCTTGATAAACTACGCTTTTTGTGTAACGAATCCTATAGTGGATGAAACGCAGAATATTCAGTGTAGCTTAATCGCCATATATATTTTATAAATTCATATATATATATATATATATATATATATATATATATAGAGAGAGAGAGAGAGAGAGAGAGAGAGAGAGAGAGAGAGAGATAGATAGATAGATAGATAGATAGATAGATAGATAGATATACAGGGTGTTTCAAAATGTTTGACCCCATTTCGTAGGCCAATACTTTGGACGATTTTCGTTGGAATGACCTCAAATTTTTACAGCTTGTGTAGAAACGTTTCAAGTTTTTGTGTGTAACGTTTGGTTTTTCTATCTTTTCAGGTTAAGAAATGTCGTTCACTTGAAAAAAAAATGCATTTTGCACGTTAGAGTATGATCGAACCCAGTCACTGAAGACAGTGCAGCGTGCCTTCTTCACAAAAGAGGTACTAATTACAAAACACATTAGGACTTGACACCAACAATGTCAAGAAAAGGACTGCTTACGCATACCTAAATGCTACAGCGAGTATGGCACGGGCCCAAATACCGACTCGACGTGTACAGAGTAACAGGCAGAACTTATATTGAACATTTATAAAAATCTGTCATAGAACCAACAAATATTTGTACTTTTCTTTGTAAATTTAACCAATAAAACTTATGAACTTCAACACAAAGTGTATTTAGTTTCATTTAGATCCATCAAATAGTTTCCGAGATATGGACATTTAGAATGGAGTCAACCATTTTGGAACACCCTGTATATAAAATGCGTCCATAATAAACTTTTATGATATAATTAATATTGTGTACACGTTGTACTACAAATTCAACAGCAAAATAAGTCTTTAACACTGAGCTATTATTACCGTTTATTTTCTCTACCGCTCTCCCTCAACCCAACAGTCCTGGGTTGAGAGAGGGCGATAGAGAAATTACAAGTAGCTAATATTATGTTGCATGTTTAGCCTGAAGCACATAAAGGCCTGGTCATTTGATTCTAGTTTTGTTTCTCTAGTCAGGATAAGGGTGTTACGAATATAGACTCCAAGCCCATGCATATGTCTGTTCGAGTCTTTACGGAAAAGTGGGAGATAACCAGGCATGTTAAAGTGGTTAGAGAAAATGAAGGAGTGTAGGTTAGTTTCACTTAATGCTAAGATATCCGGGGTGTTTACAAGGAGAAATGATTCAACGTCATCTAGGTTAATTCTAATCCCGCGGACATTCGTAAATGCAAGCCTACAGGGAGGAGGCAGGTTGGTTTTCTTTGAGTTTGGTCCTGGTTTAAACGTAACTTTTTCTTGATCTGTAATTTCATTTTATTTAATTTAAAAGTTTCAGTTAGGATGAGTGAGGGATACTGGACAAGTGGTTGTGCCGAATATCAGACATACAATACCAGTAGACCATCAGCTGTCTTTGCCTACAGGATTGTGGTCTCAGGAAAGCCCACCGGTGATGAGTGCAGGGTTCTTTTCCATGCGTGACATGGCACTATAAACATCCCGATATTATACAACTGTTGACGGAGCAGCCGCTCTAAGCGCTATCAAAGAGTTAGGGCTCCTGTACTATCAGTCGGAAACAGCAGCCAGGAACTGTCAATCTGGTACCTTCAATCCATTGGGTAAAATCAACCCAGTCCAACCGTACCGGCATATATGTTACTGAAACACCCCCATAGTGTCCAGTTTAGGGAGATGGGCTGTGGCGGGAGCGGGGAAAAACGGCGTTCATTGCCCTAGTCAGAAAACAACGTCAACCACTGGGTGATTCTGACGAGTCCCTGTGATAGCACCTCTACGTCTGGCTAATAGGCAAAGGAGTATGAAAGCCGGGCGATAGACAGAACCTATCTACTCCTTAAGAAATTTAGGTTTGCCAACCGGTAATTTGTTTGAGTCACCAGCTCTAGGAAGGTTGTCGTCCGGGACTGAAGAGGCCTCCCTCCCCTAGGTTTATCTTCAGAGTTTTCCTCCTCCTAGACGGATGACCTGGGAAGATTTACGGGTCCATCAACACCGAAAGGATTCGCCCACCGCCTAGGTCCTAATCCAGGTATTTCTGCGACCCCACATGGGTAGTTAATATTAATCAGTTATTTAGGTTAATATCTACTGAAAAATTACACTCCTCAAAGTAATTAAAAAGGGGCATTACTATGCTTTCTAGGTTTTTGTTAATGAGAGAGATGATAAGTAAAATTCATTCAGTTGAAGCAACTACATTTGCAACAGCATTGGTTTGAGAGAGAGAGAGAGAGAGAGAGAGAGAGAGAGAGAGAGAGAGAGAGAGAGGAGTTTATGTATGGTTAGATATAGTTTATGTTAGTTTAGGAATAGGTTAACATGTTAAAGTATGATTTACTTAATATTAGAAATTAAAATTTGGCGCCCAAACTGAGTATTTAATACGACTGAAAGATAAGATATATACTCAAGATAGATACAAGAAACATTTGATTTGGAGTACAGTTCAGTACAGGTATACCTGAAAGATATAAGTTATGGCGTATTCTGTAGATATAATTAAATATAGATGGATGGTTAAGTGGCATATTTTCAGTGTATGGAATTCTAGAGATTGAGTATGTTGTCTTCAGACGTCTAACGAAGGAAGATGGTTTCGCCTTTCTCTTAAAATCCGGAAGATTGTATTACAATGAGTACCGGTTCAGTTTGTGCATTAATTATTGCAATACTATCTCCTATCAAAAACATAGATATTAAGGGTTGCTGTTCATTATAGATTCCTTTAAATTTAAGGGTTGCTGTTCATTATAGATTATAGATCACTTTAAATTTAAGGGTTGTTGTTCATTATAGATCACTTTAAATCTGTGTATAACACTATGGCTAGTAAGTATTTACTTAGAAACTTAGTTATGGGATAAAATATAATCTAAAACAAGCCTTAGAAATCTTTAGGTGTTAATGTGTATCGATTTACGAAAAGTCAGTCTATTAAGGTTAAGGGTTGAGAGCTTGGACCCCTCAAAGGCACGTGCAATGGGTTAGATTTAATGGCAACTTGGGAAATAGAGCATTTGGTTAGTGATCAGGAGAGACGATTTTAATAATAGTACAGTATAATTACACGTTAGTGTATAGAGTTTGGGGTAGAGTTAAAAAAAAAAAAAAGTTTGTCATGTAAAACATACAAAGGCAGTCGTTTTCGAGGTTAAGTATCTATAGGATATACGTAGCATACTAGCAGCGTATTTTTACGGTTTGGAGAGAAATTATGGTTTCTTGTTCTAGTCCGTAGACTAGATCAGGTACAGAGCACTTCAAGGGAGTCTCTGATATTGTAACTGCGTCTATCTAATTTTTTTAAAAGTAGTTGAATAGAGTATTATGAGTTGTTCATCTTAGCTTAGGAATAGAATGAAAATTTAAGGTAAAATTAAAAGTGATATAAGGAATTAAATGAGGATTAGATGTACGATCACTGGATGTTGAACTGATCGGGAAAAATGTGTGTATCTATTCAGAAAATGTCTTAGTGATGTAAGATTTGAGAAATTAACAGTTCGAGGTTCGAGGATACTGAAAGTAAGTTGTGAGCTTATGAGGATCAAGTATAAGCGATTAGATGTAGGTGGCAAGCTGATCATAGTTTATTATGTACGAATTTTATATATTAAGTATACTACTTATGTTCTACCCTCTATCGTAAAAGGAAATCCGTTTGTAATGCGGTTGGCTTATTTGACAAGAAAAAAAAGCGTGTAACGTTGTTGCAATGGACAGAGCTTATTTAATTATTTAACGATATCAGTTTACAGACAATTGTATAAATTGATGATTTGCTGACTAAGACATAGGAGCCCCTCTTCCTAGTGTTTCGATGAAGTGGCGGATCAAAACATGGACTTTATAACTAGGAAAACACCTACCTGGAATAGGTGTCCGGAAAGGAGATGGCAATGTGCGAGTAGGGGCACTTAGAGTTCTTATTTAATTAATTGACAGTAGCCAGAGATGTCTCGTGTCGCGGGGTTCGAATCGTTCGACTGGTAGTAATCGTGACACCCTGGACTGAAGAATCCCGAAAGGATGAAACACTAGTGTCTGTAGGTATTTAATTATTATAGTAAAAAATAATTATGACAGCCCCTTTAAGAAATTCGTTTCTTATCGTTGAGCACTTTCAGTTGAATTAAAAGTCGGTCAATTTAGCTCTTATGCGTAGATCATCGTATAACGATTTCATCACTGTCTGTCTGACGTAATGAACATTCAAATTAAAATGTTTAAAATTCAACGCTATTTCACACGGTTAATGGTAGCCGAATGGATACGGCCTCCGCTAATCGAGCCAGAGATGTCTCGTGTCGCGGGGTTCGAATCGTTCAACTGGTAGTAATCGTGACACCCTGCACTGAAGAATCCCGAAAGGATGAAACACTAGTGTCTGTAGGTATTTAATTATTATAGTAAAAAAAATAATTATATATATATATATATATATATAAAGAGAGAGAGAGAGAGAGAGAGAGAGAATGAATCCAACCTCCTTACACGCTCATTTTTAAATTGTTTTCCAGAGAAAGAAGGAGCATGTGGTCTGTAACCTGGGTTTTTTTTCAGTATTTTTTAAAACTCAGTCCTGAAATATACCAAACGTTGATTACTATTTATCTAATTTAGATTTTCCTTTTCAATCACATAGCATTAAACATCATTTGTATTTTATTTTTGTTCATATATACATATACATGTACAGCGAAATTCATTTCTTATCAATGCCAAATAGCGGCCACATGCAGTAAGCAGTAAGAGAGTATTCAACGACAAGAAGTCATGGCATTACATTTGCGTCATAATTGACCGCTTTTGCTTTATTTCCAAAAGAGGTCTCAACTTTTATTCTTTATTTGACCAGCCCTACATGGAACAGAAGAAGAAAATAAGTAAAAACCAACCTATGTTTTTTTTTTCTGAGAGAAGCCCTGCGATTGGCTAATGAAAACATAATTACGTAGACAGAAATAGTAATAAATCTGATTGGTTAGCTAAACTAAAAGCCACGTGTATAAATAAAACCATCTAGCAATACGAATCTCATGCATTTTAGACTAATCATTCCCTACTGGGATGAAAAGCGGAATATTCTGTTTAGCTTAATAAATTTAAGTATTTTTTATATGTAGATAGATATTTTATATAAATATAATTAGCTAATAAAAATAAACAAAATAAATTAAAACTTTATAAACTAATGAATTTATATAATGATAGCATATAGGATGGCAAAATATATCTGAATTAATATTTAATATGAACAATGATGATAAGTATGTTGATATATTTCACATAATATATTTTACTGTGGAGTGATAAAAAAGAGAATAAATCTATATTATACAATTAGGAGTGAAGGAAGAATTAAATATTAAATTGACATAAGGAATAGAAATGGACCGTGATATTATTACTTAGTTTATAGTAATGTTTATAGGTGGTAAAGTTGAGTTTGTTAAGTAAGATAATTTATAGATTAGAAAAACTAAATGGTAATAATCATAATATCAAAAATGTATTTATAGTAATCAGACTCCAATGTATATGATGCAACAAGTGATTATTCATTTATTGATAAGTGGTTTCAAATGTATGAGCCAAATGGTTTAATTGTTAGAAAGAATGTAAAAATCAATTTTATAGTTATAATAAGATATTACCATTGAAAATCTGCTAAGATAAACTATATATTTTTAATATATATACTCATTAAATTAACGTCTATAAATCCATTTTGGAATTAGTGGTTAAATTTTTAAAAAATTAATTAAAGTACATAGGAGAGGGGGTTTAAAGTATAAGGAAAACCTGAGTTGGATATTGTCTAAAATCTTATAGCTTAAGCAATATTTATAAATCTTATTAACTATAATTAAAATTAGAATTAGTTTTAACTTGAATATACATTTATTAAATTTTAATTGAAATAACATGTTATCAAAGTAAGAAATTCTGAAACATACTTATTAGAGAATTATGATATATGCAATGATAAACAATAATTATACTTAAATAAGTAGCAAGTTCTAAAAATATTTATTAATACTAGATTGTCGTATGTAGAATTGAGTAAAGTTTGTGAAATGAAAAATTAAAAATATTACTTTCAATTTATGTAATAATATGAATAAATATATAAATAAATAAATAAAAATTAAAGTAAATGTAAGTAACTAATTAATTCAAAATTCAACATTGCAAGATATGAAGTATAACTTAATAATTTATAACTACAGATTTTTAATACTAACATTTTATATTGTAAAAAATTAATGAATTAATTTATAATAAGATATTAAAACTATATTAAAATTACTGATTAGTTGAATATGGATACCTAGGTGTTGGTTAAATAAATAAATATGAGTAAAAGTTAATATTTCGTTTGATTTGCTCCAAGGGAGGGAACTCGACCTTACTTTGCTAAGTAAATTTAATTGTTTATAATTACGATACAAAGGAGATTTCAGATTATATTTAAACTTAACAAAACGTAAGTATATTTTTGAATTGTATGATTATTTTTAAATTATAATTGTAATGATTAATAATTTTGATTATAATAGCTAACAGGATTGAATTATGTGTGGTTTTCAATTCTAATCAATTGTTTAGTTAGAGAACCGACCGTAATGATCTATCGTTTTTTTTTGTTTTATGTTTGTTTTGTTTTTTAGCTTAGTTTAGTTTTGTATATACAAACATGTATAATAGTTTATAATTTGTTGATGTTATTTTCATAAGTATGTATACACAAATTAGAATTGATAAATTTGCTAATTATTAAATAGAACATTTTGAGAGAAGTTCATAAATTAATTAAAATTGTTGGTACGAATAGTTGGGTTTAATGACTTTGCTTGATAAAAATTCAATATGGCGTAATGGTAAAACGAAAAGGTATTTGCAGCTTCTCTTCCAATTTTCGGATTTTAATCATGTCAAATCACATTTCAGTTCCTTTTAACGGAGTGATTGTTGCTATTTCTTCTGATGATTTAAGGGCATAATAGATTCACTGATTGATATAATAATTAAGTGATTGATTTTGCGCTACGAAACAGATACTGTTAAGAATTGTATAAGTCAACTGAATTAAAGGAATAAATTAGAAGATGGTCAACATCATGACTTTTGGAATATAACTTTTTGTCATTTATTCTCTATATCACTCTGCAATTATATGGGGCTTCTTAAATAAGGACTGATATATATTATAAGAAAATATATTTCTACAGAAATATATATATACAAATATATATATATATATATATATATAATTCATTTATACAAACATTGATAGTTTCCTATGTGCATACATGTTTGTATAATCACCCGTCATTGGGGTAACTACGTCTTCAGGCCGAGAATTTCCCTCCAAAACTCAACTCGAGATACAAAATCATTTACTTATATCACCTACAAAAATAGAATCTTGTCTTAGAATAGAGGTATGCTATAATAATTTGAGATATATATTTTTAAAGTAATAAAATGTAAAAAGTATTAAATAAATATGTTTTAAACTATTTTAGAAACGATCGTACTCCAGATATTTGTTGACTTTGAATTCTTAGATATTCTGTTATAATTAATGTGTTACTTTTATTTATCTCAATCTTCTCTCTCTCTCTCTCTTTTTCTCTGTACATATATATATATATATATATATATATATATATATAATAAGTTATAAAATGTATATGGCGATTAAGCTACACTGAATATTCCGCGTTTCATCCACTCTAGGACTCTTCAGGTTTATGCGCATAAGCCTGAAGAGTCCTAGAGTGGATGAAACGCGGAATATTCAGTGTAGCTTAATCGCCATATAACTTTTATAACTTACTAACTAGCTCTACCTACGTATTGAGCACATTTGAAGTAAATATTTAAAGTTTACGCATAAATCTATACTTTCGTATATTAATTTTATGTGAGTAAATTAAGTAGTTATATATGTATATATATATATATATATATATATATATATATATATATATATATATGTGCAAACAACATCACAAACTATAAAACAAACAATAAAAACAACGAAACATCTCCGAAACAAATCAGTTTCCAATGCAGACATATACACTCTTTCTTGCCAAAATTGGCATCATATATACGTTGATGAAACCCAACGTTTATTGGAGAAAAGGCTCAATGAACATAAAGAGAGATGTAAGATATAGAAATTCACTGAATGCATTATTCTCTCATTCATTGCGGCATAATCATACCTTTGACTTCAAACAAGCAAAAATAGTTATATTTATTTCAAATAAACAACGACGGAGACTTCTTGAATAACTGTTTATCGCAAATTCAAGCACAATTAAACAACGTGGAGGTTTCTATAATGTATCACCATTAATAAGTAAACACCTTTTAAAAGAACATGATTTAATTTTAGACGCAGGTTAACTCTCTCACACTACAGAAAACACTCCCCCGTAATAATCAATACATATAATCAGTCAATCAATTACATAACACAAATACACTCATTTCATTTCAGTTACACAACTATATTTCAATTATAACGAACATATTTGTTCTAAAAATTATATGAATTGAATCCTATCCTTTTTTAATATAGTGACGGTTACATGACGTTATAAAAAATTCATACTCGCTTTCACAACGCTATGCTTCCCCTTTTTTGATTTTCTAACGACTTTTTCCGTTTCTGAAATAGAATAGGGTCATACATTTCATTACATCAAAAATATATTTTCAAATATTTGTACTGGTGTTTTGTTTTCTTAATTTCATTCATCCAGAGGAACTCTCTCGAAATAAAGACGAAACGTTGATGAACACATAACTTGGTTTGTTTTTTATTTTTCTATTTCGTAGGAAAACTATTTCTATTATTCTCATCATATATATATATATATATATATATATATATATATATATATATATATATTCGTTCTTATATATATATATATATATATATATATATATATATATATATATATATATATATATATATATACTATTTCTATTATTCTCGTCACACACGCGCACACACATAGTATTCCTACGAAATAGAGACATAAAAAAAAAACAAGTTATATGTTTATCAACGTTTCGTCTTTATTTCGAGACTTCCTCTGTATGAATGAAATTAAGAAAACAAAAGACCAGTACAAATATTTTAAAATATTTTTTTGATGTAATGAAATGTATGACCCTGTTCTATTTCAGAAACGGATCCCCGTTTTTCAAAGCCCGGTGGCCACTTTAGGATAAGTGTAAATGAGTGAGAGTTAGACGGCAAGACAATAACGTGATGATTAGTCATGGTGCCAATCAGGTAAAATTTTATAAGAGGATAGCTGAACAAATTTATTTACGTTAGACTTGAAAACGACCTTGTTATAGTCAACTGGTAAGAAGCCCTGTGGTATTTTTGCCACAGACGGACAGTTATCAGAAAGGAACTTAGCTTTATTGTTACTGTCCCCTTTTCATGTAAGTATAAAAATAGAGAGATTTAGCTAAAATGAAAATGAAATAGAATAGACGAAATTCGAACCTCGTAATTTAGGTTTAGAAATAGATTACGAGAGAGAATTAGCAAATGGAATGTAAAAACAAGTCATTGTTTAGCTTAGTAATAAAATAGTTTTAAGAAAAGGAATGCAACTATAGGATAATTTAATAAACGTGTTTTTAACATATTGGAAATATAGGTTACTGGGAATATAGGTTAAAATTCCTTTTGTAAACAAAGGAAAAAGTTTTGGACACGCATTTCCAGAACACGTGAAAGAAGACACATGTTTTGACATGTGTATGACGTCATGGAAAATGGGAAGTTCTCGATATAGTTAGAAACTTTAGAGTTAAGCGGAGAGAGTCTGAGAGGGAGTCTGAGAGAGAGCCTGAGGACGAGAGACGACAGTCTGGAGTCGAGAGATGGGAGTCGAACGTCTGGAAGCGAGACGGTCACCTTTGAAACATAGAATGTAAAACTTTGAATTCTTGACTAAGAAAACCACGACCGGTCGGAGAAGAAATAAACCCATCATGTGTTTTTATAAACGTCATCTTTGTGTTGTAATTCTACCAAAAGGTAAAGTGATTATATGTCTTATATATCATGTGTTTTAAAATTTCTTTATATGAATCTCTTCATAACACGAACACAGAACGTAACATATCTCTTAATAACACTCTCTAAGACTCTAAGACTCACTTTTAATAAGACTTCCTAACAACGAACAATAATAACAATAACAATAACAACAAGAAAAATAATAATAATAATGAAAACTATATAACATTATTAGGCACAGACAAAGAGTGAGGAAATTGTTTTATAGTTGTAGATATACGAGTATTTGTTGCCAATGTTTTATAGGAAGGGAGCATGGCTTGAAGCTCAGTCGAGCGCCTGTCATAAAAGTACCGATAAAGAAGTGATAGACATGTAACGTCTCTTCTGTGAGAAAAAGAAGTAGGAAGGCGGAAAGGTTCCATTAGATTTCAAGAACGAATGAAAATGATGCTATTAGCAGCTGCACCTAAATATGGCAGTATTTCAGGGTATATTTGGCTGTTATACACGCAGGCACTGATATACGAGGTACCTTCAATAAGTATCCAGACTGCACTGCACTTGTTGTATCGTTCCAACAACTTCTGGAAGGCCCCATGGAAGTCCTCTTGTGTGAGAGTGTCAATGACCCTTGTCACAGCTACTTTCATCTCTTTAATTGTCTCATAACGACAGCCTCTAAGGTTTTCCTTGGGCTTAGGGAATAACCAACACTCACAGGGAGCAGAGTCTGGACTATCGAAAGGGCGAGGAACAGTTTTGATTCCCATCTTCGTCAAATAATATGTGACAAGGATGGAGTTATGAACTGGTGCATTCGCACAAATCTTCTGCATCTCCAGTTCTCGCAAATGATTGTGTGTACAGTTCCCACACTGACATCAAACTGTGAGCTTATTGCTTCCATAGACATACGACGGTCCTTATTCAAGAAAATCATTATTTGGTCAATCAACTCTGATGTTCTGATTTCCTTACTCCTCCCACACTTTGTATCGAATTCAATTTCAATCGTCACCAACGCTCGCAATAGTAACACTATAACCTCGTGACTATAAACGACACTGTCCCATCATCTCAGTCAAGATTGCTTTTTATGCAGTTTTCATCTTGTCTCATTTGCATGTGTGGCATCTGTTTTCTCGTGATCTCGCGATCTCGCGATACCATAGTTTATAAAACACCAGGCGCCATCTTTTTTTTTCTCTTTTCCCACCCAACACTTCCCTGCGGCAAGTCCACCCCTCTTCCATCACGCCACTGCTCGCACGCACATCTACACAATGCACAAATACGCGGACGCTTGCTACTCTAGTGAGTATTATACATTTCTCATCATCCCTCACCCTCCCTGTTTTCCTTGAATCTTTCATGCTATTCAAAAACTTCTGCTCGATTCATGATGATTCAAAAGCAGTCTGAAGCATTCCATATGTGTCTGTGGTCTTTTTTCCAAGTTCCACGTTCAGATTGGATTTTTTAAATTCACTAGCTGTGACAATCTGACTTTAGTAGGTTGTATTCCAATTCCTACTCTAGCTGTTCATTTGAACCTGAAATCAAAAATATTAGTCAGTCATCTCATACAATGTATAGCAATAATATACTGCATTTTCAAGAATCTACGACAACTTTAAAATGCCTGTAAAAAAAAGTTTGGAAACTTATTGGAGGCACCTCGTATTTTCCAACATGCACAAAGATATAATGCCAAAATGATTCTTCAAAAGAAATCTAAAAGATACCAATTTGGTGGGCGTTAACGGCAGTAGAATGTAAATGACTCGATGGCATCAAATAGCTAATGATCTTCTGGTTTGATCGGCGTAATTAACAAAACAATGCAGGTGTTGTTTCTTTAAGATAATAAACATAGAGTTTTCGTGCTATTTAGTAAATTAAACACAATAAACAAAATGGCGCCTAGTTACTTCGGATTGTTGTCTGATGGAACAATGTTTGAGGAGACAAAATGGCGGCGAGAGAATTTCAATAAATGAAAGTGAAATGAAAATAATTGAATAAATGGTGGGGGATGAAAATGTAAGAATTGACATAGATAGCATCGTATAAGAACTCAGAACGAAAGAGAGAATAGAACAAAAGAAGGAAAGAATGGAAAAAAGAAAGACAGAAAGAAGAAGAAAATGGAAAACAAAAGAGAGAATGAAAGATATGTATGTAAAATTAGTAAAAAGAAAAAAACAGAAAAAACAAGTGGAGCATGCATGGTCCATCGTGAGTGTACAGTGGACGAGGCATAAAAATGACTAAGTTCAGCATTTCCCCCCCCCTCATTTAGCCTCAAATGTCCCCAGGGGGGGCGTCAAATCCTGGTGAAAATGAACAAACGGTGCAATTTTAGGCCTTAACATATGTAAATTTGAGTTCTGCACCATGCAAAAAAAGAAATGACTGTCCATCATAAAATATACTCGCCTAGCTACAACCACTATCAACACCCCCACTCTCTATCTGTGTCTAAATCTAAACGCAGACTCCATGAACAAAACTCCTTTCCTGGAACTGCCCGCCTGTGGAACTCTGTTCAGTTTGACCTACTTTCTGGCTAACTACAATATGGTAGACTTTTAACTTCTAAGTATATGAGCTTTGGTATGTCCCGTCTATTGCTATTTCATTTTCATTTTAAACTAAATTCTCCATTTTTTATACTTAAGGGGACAGCCTTTATCATGTAACTGTTTTTGGCTACTTGGCCTTTTGGCCAAGATCAAAGTGTAGTATCTGTTCTTCAGATACGGCACTTATATTTCTCGTTCTCTTTCAGTGGAGGAGAAATCCTTCACGACTGAGACAATTTTTATTTTTGTACCTTTTCTCCACGTTAAAAAACGACCCTGGTGTCTAACTCTGTCCCGTGGGGAGGCATAGTAAATAGGTACAATATGGTAGACTTGTTGCATATCGGGGTTTCATTGAGAGAGAGTCTTAGAGAAAGATGCTTAGAAAAACTCCGAGAGAGAGATTGTTGTTGTAAGAGACTTAGATTGTTCATGCTAGGAGAGATTCTTATATATTAAATGTTCATTCCTTAGATGTGTAGAAGAAGAAAGCTCTTTGAGTGAGGACATAGTGTTCAGTTTTCAGACATTGTGTAGACATGATGATGTTGAGACGTGTATGTAAAGACATTTTATAACACAAATATATAATACAATTTCACTTTACCTTTTCGTAAGAATCATAAGACAAGACGAGCTTTACAAAAACACTTGATGGTTTATTTCGTCACACGGCCATGTTTCCATCACCAAGAATTCAAGGCTTCACATTTTCTTCTTGAAGTGACGTCTCGCTTCCTAGACGTCTGACTCTCTCCGAGTTTTCTGACTGACTGACTTCTCTAAAGTTTTTTCTCTATTCCTAGAACTTTCTATTTTCCGTGACGTCATACACATGTTAAAACATGTGCCTTCTTTCACGTGTTCTGGACATACGTGTCCAAAACTTTTCCTATTTCTACAAAAGGAATTTTAACCTATATTCAATATGTTAAAAACATTATCTTATAAGCTGCATTCTTTCAATTTAAAATTTCATAACAAACTTGAGAGTTCACATTCTTTCCTTGAAATATTTATCTATATTCTAAACAAATGTTTATTTTGCATTTTTAAATTCTCACACGAGGTTCGAATTTGTCTATATATACAGCCCTTATCATATAACAGACTTCAAGTCCAATGTAAACAAGTTCTTGTTGGGGCCGTCATTTTAAACAATCAAATTCTACCCAACTTACGCCATTAACGATTACTATGCTACCAGCTTACACTCATTAACCCTTATCCTCAAGTAGCCTTCGTGCCTTGATAAGTGGTGACTTTCTTGTAAAAAAATAAAAAGAAAGTGAAAAGAAAGGAAACAACGAAGGAAACAATAAAGAATGAATGTGACAAAATAGGTAAGAAACGACAAAAAAAGAAGAGAGTGTAAGAGTAGTCTCAACGTAGCTTAATTTTGCTGATCTAACAATAATCGCTGTGTCTATGTGATAATGCCGAGTACAAAAATGATAGACAGGATCTTGGTAAGAGATGAGTCACGTGATGAGTTAATTGCAAATTACGGATACTTAGAACAATTATTTTTTTGTTCAAAAAACTAACGAATGTATTAATTGCTAAACGTTATTGTCTGCACAGTTACTTATACAGATTTAATAGAATTGTTGAATTATTACGAAAATACTCCCTAATAGATGCAGAAAAAGAACAGGGAAATATTTATAAATCGAAAACTCCCGTGAACACCCGCATCAACAAATCTAGGCAGGGAAAATGGCGCTACCCGCCTTCAATTCCCCTTAACCCAAAACCTTTCAAGACGCTTCTACACTACTGCGAAATTTCGTTAGTCGTAATACTAAATTTCACGGGAAAACAATAGTATCTACGTATTCCTCGTATATTTAAGATGATTATATTCAAAACTCACGCTAATCAATAAGGTAGAAAATTATTTATTAAAGAAAATAAAATAAAATTTGATGAAAACGATCGTGAGACACAGGAGAGTTCAAAAGGGAGGTAATTTTCCGTTTTGATTTAAACAAAATGGCGGCAATTTTTCACCTGCTAACATGATTAAAATTGTTTTTTTTTTTTAATAATACAGTTAATATTCAGATAATTTCGACTGCATAATTTGGAAGCTACCATTGTAATTTATTAGAATTGACAAAAAAAACAGTTGAAACCATTGTTTTTTTTATATGGAAACCCCATTTATCGACTGCTAAATCTCGTCCCAATTCTGTAGAAGCACCCCTTTCAACACTTTCTGGCCCATCAAAACAAGTAAAAGAAACACTTTTCGTCAGAAAATGGCGCTGCATCAAATAATTGTGGAATATGTAAACACAATTGAGTGGGATAAGATAGTGATATGTTGGACTCTGTTCTTGCCAAAGGCGTAAGGTATAATCTCAAAAAAATGAGAAAAAAATTGATAGAACATAGAGAATCCTATTCTATCAACTTCTTTTCGTTCGGTCAAAGGTTTTTCAATGAGAACGGTTGGGAGGAGCGCTTGAGAGTTCAACATTTGATTAAATTGCGATAAAAGTGAATCAATGTGATTCTCGTTAGGCAACTAATAAAAAGACAAATCTTATGCTTCTTCAGACACTAGGCTGGTTTCGCACTAGTTACTCTATAAGCCAAAGATCTTCCGATCTCAGTAGATTCTTTTCGAGTGATGTAATACTAACGAAGTTTCCCTCTTCCCTTCGAAAAAGTGTTAGGAATTTTAAAACGAGAAAAAATATGACAAAAAAAAAGTAAGTTTATCAGCAGAACACGGGTATAGGAAGTTGTTCACCAACGTGCATAAAGGAAACTACATTAGGATTATTAATCAAGGTGTGGCAGTAGCGGAAACAAAGGGATTGAAAAATTGAGGTTAATATGTTCAGAGTTAGTTTACGGGCAGTTTCTAGGAGTGACAATGAGTTTGGTGATAGTTTATGACAGTTAAACACAATTTACGGACAGTCTTGGGTTTGCGAACGTTGAGGACAATTGCCAGTCTGACACAGTGGAACGCACGTTGTTGCTCGAAGAAAATCGAGATTAGCTTCTTCAACTGATGACACGGACTGACAAACGATTACAGCGTGTAGGGGGTTGATTGTCACACACACACACACACACACACACACACAGTGCAACTGATATTTGCAGACTGTATCAGATTTTATGTTTTTCCGTATTTTGTTTTATTTTATTTTATAAATTTTGTGAACCCCTACGCGCCACTCTTAGGAGCCGCCGATGTGAGAGCGTTGGGGTCGGCGTTTGTTGTCGAGCGGGCTTGCACGTGGTCGCATAGTGCAACTTAAGCCAACTATTCTCAGTGAGCCTAACATTTGTACGAGATTTGCACCGACAAGAAATCTTTCTCTGACAGAAAACTGTGGTTTTTTCGATGCCAAGCAGCACACTGTTTGGGGGACCTTTTGTTACATAAAACTGTATCGACGCTCTGTAAGTAAATTGATCGATTGTTATGTTATTGTTAAAACCGTGTTGATAACTTGTTCTTTATGATACATTGTCGTAGGCGATGTCTCAGGCCAATCACCGTCTGACAACTTGCACCCTTCCGTTGTAAAAAGAACAGTACGTGAACAGGAAATATATGAACCATGTGAGTCGCCAACCAAAGGTGGGTGAATTACGGTCAAGAAAGTACAAGAGGACGGTCCAAGAGACAACGTTACACAAATAAAAACGATAAAACCAAATTATAATAAAAAAGATACACATTTATCTATATATTAGGTAGAACAATGCGAGTATGAAAAGTAATATGGCTAAGATTAAACTTAGAAAAGGAAAAGGACTAGTTGTTAAAACTGGATAAGAAAAATACAAGATATTCTAGTAAAATATAATGAATTTATAACTTAAAATATTGTAGTATTAAGAATTTTTTTTTTACTTCAATTTAACATTATATATAAATTTGTATTAAAAGCGTCCCTCCAAAGATTGACTGTATCTCTCTCTTCGGTAAAGCATCTTTCTCCTGTTTAAAGAACTTTCATTAACACTTCTCTTCACGTCGCCACTGTCATAGGAATTGCTCCCTCTATCGCTTCTTCGTCTCCCTCGCAGCGCAACCATCCTTTTCATAATCTTTGCTTCTTTTAGGCTTTTATCCAAATTTTTTTTAATCCGTGCGCTAAGTAGAAAAATTATTCGTTTGTATAAACTTTATTTTGTAAAATACATTTCCTCTGATGATATAAGCAATTTGTTGAAAATCCATGGATTAAGAAAAAAACTTTCAATTTTTGTATTCCTGTTATATTGTTATCATAAAAAGAGACACTAATGTTCTGTCTATTTGTGATATATTCATATCAAATTTGTTCATGTGCTTGTGTGTGTGTGTGTGTGTGTGTGTGTGTGTGTGTGTGTGTGTGTGTGTGTGTGTGTGTGTGTGTGTGGTGCATGTATGTTGGACATACCTTCTTCATGCGTCGTTGATCTTGTCCACCTGGAATTCATCTCGTTCTTGGAGGGGAGACTGAAAACCTGTTTTGGACGAATATTCATTCACTCCAAGACGATGAATGGTTTTATATAGTTTTTTATTCACCTCCAGATGTCGATCGCGGAAGAATGGAAAGTGAATGTCTTTGCTTGCGTGGTTCTTATTTTCACACACGTCAGCATCCTCCCTAGTGAAGGAGAGGGGACGATCTATTAAGTCGTCCGCTGTTCTCTACCTCAAAACCCAAACTCACTGACCAGCTAACCTGATCATGTGACTCACACGCAGATTCGATCACTTCCGGTAAAACGTGTCTACAATATGATTTACTGTATTTCTTTCTTATGTTTCCTAACAGTCCTTGTTGAATAATAAATTTGCCGTAAATGTTTTAATTTATCGAACTTAACTCCAAATGTTCACTTATATATGATGATTTCAACGTCTTGTCAGACGAGTGCTACTCCCTCAGACACTTAAAGTCCATAAACCCAAAAATGACTTCCATCGCCACAGGACCATTTTAATAGACAAATGCCTGAGGGAGCATCTATACAGAGATGATGTTACAGAGTCTTAACTTTGTACGACAGCTAAGTCTCTCTCTCGGTTCAAAATGTTGAGATCCAGCAACAAGCAAGAGCAAGATAGCAAGCAACAAATTAAACTGCAGACCAGCTTAATGCGAGTACCGGTCTCCCGCTTTATGTTTTTTTTTATATCAGAGATTTGCTTCTCCTAGAAAGGTTGCCTTCACCACGGCTTACGGGAGACCTCTCCACCCCAACACACATATACACACACAAATATACACGGTGCTAGTTGGCCGTTGACCCAGAAAAAGGGTTCATTCGCTTATATATATATACATATATATATATATATATATATATGTATATATATGTATGTATATATATATGTATGTATATATATATGTATGTATATATATGTATGTATATATATATATTATTTTTAAAATATAATTATCCACTGACACGTGTTTCGTCGTCTACGACTCATCAGAGTGGCTGAATCTCTCTCTCTCTATATATATATATATATTGATATATATATATATATATATATATATACATATATAAGGCTATATGTTTGTGTGTATGTTTTCATATTTTCAAACTCAATCTCTTTTCCTAAAGTAAAAGGCGCAGAGCGGCGCAAGGGGCCTTAAACAAGTGTTCTTTTTTACATGCCCTTCTTTTATGGGTCTTTAGCCGATTAAAATAGTTTTAAGGGGTAAAAAATTGTTATGCATTTCTATATTCATCTTAATTTATTTTTAAGTTTTAATATTAATCAGTCTATACGCGTGTTTCGTTGGAACAGTGATAATGTCACCAGTTTGGAATGCTACAGTTTTGTTTTCGGTTTTGATTCTAGCTGGTGGCACCCAAATACTTTTATATACCGAAAAAACGGAAAAAAAGAGAGAAACAGAATAAACGGGCGACGTTGTACGCGAAAAAGCTTTAAAGCAGTTCTAAATGAGTAAAACTAACACTAACTACCGAGTTTAAATATAACGGTGAAACAACAATTCCTTTTTTAATATAAAGGATGAAATAACAATTTATTTCGAAATCACGACTCTATAATAATATATACGACATCTGGACGAATTAAAATATCATATTTAAGCGTATTTGACAACCGGGCACAGCCGCGCTCCCCACAATTTTTTTAAGTCGTTATTTATTGTTTATATTCATTCTAATTTACTTTTCAATCAGTTCGTATGCGTGTCACGTTGTTACAGTGGTAACGTCACTAGCTTTGAATTCTACAGTTTTGCTTTCGGTTTCAAATCTAGAATATGGCACCAAATACCTTTTTTCTTTTTTTTTTTTTTTACTTTTGAAATCACGACTCTATAATAATATAAACGAACTCTAGACAAATTAAAATATCATATTTAAGCATATTTTGCGACGTGGCTATATTTTTGATTAGTTGACATATAGGGGTAAAAGCCAAGTACGTTCAAAAATGGAATACTGCTGCCACATCGTGGTAGGAACTGCTAAAAACAGCCTATCCTGCCTTGACAGAGTACAAAATAGACTTCGTGGTTTAGTGGGGGATGCCCTTTTCTCTTCCCTGCAACCTCTCTCCCACAGAAGAGACGTTGCGAGCCTGTCTTTGTTTTATCGTAATTTCCATGGCAGGTGCTCGTCTGAGCTCCAATCCCTCGTCCCCCTCGCCAATCTTTCACGAGAAACACCCGTGTGGCTGAAACTACTGTCAATAATTTTCCCCACTCTTTATCTGTGCCTAAATCCAAACGTAGATTCCATGAGCAAAGTGGAACTCTCTGCCGCTTGCCTGTTTCCCACCTGACTACAACTTGGACGTCTTCAAGTCCAACATAAACAAACTCCTGACAAACCACCCCCTTAAGTAAGACACTCTATCAAAACCCCCAATACTAATGATTACTATAATACTATCTCATTGATTACTGTACACGCAATAACTCTTATCCCTGAGTGGTCTTCGGGCCTTGATAAGTGGTGACCCCCATGTAAAAAAATGTCTATTTTTTTAAGTCTTTAAAAAATAATGATTTAAATATACAAATTTACAATACCTAAAGCAGTGTATCGGTGTTTGCGGATTACTATATATGTTCTATTTACAAATTGTTACGTTGTATCTAAGAATTCAATTAGCATAATGTTAATTGATGCCAATATAGTAAATAAGAATGAAAAGGACTTGTATTTATTCATTTGGTAAAATATAAATTAGTGCCCCTATTTTCTTAGTCTGCACATTCGAAAGTTTACAGATTTCTCAAGTAGTGATGCGTGGCGTTACTTCTCATAATTATGTGTCACTGAGTCGCATAATTATGATGGTGCCAGAATCTGAAACGCAGCATTTGTGTGTTTCCTTCAGCTGATAAATTATTTTATTATTTTGAGAAATTTTTTTTTCTCCGATATCGACGTCACCACAAGTGCTAAAAAGGGGGGGGAGCGAAAATAAACAGAAAAAAGAGGAAATAAGTTCATCAGTTGAATAATGGAGAGGAACTTAAGCATGACGATGCACAAAGGAAGTTGAATAGGATTGTTAATTAAGATACGACGGACAAAAAAACAGACAAAACAGTATATATATTTAGTGCTATTTTACTGAGAGCTTTAGGTGTGGTGGTTGGTTTTGCGAAAGATTCCGACTATTGCAGATAATTTGCGGATGGTCTTGGGTGTGCGACAGTTGACGACACTTTTCGGTGTGGGACAGCAGATCGAGATTAGATGACGACAACTGACGAACACGGCCTAGACATAAAACGTAAATATGGACCTTAAAGTCTAGAAGGTCGATGGTGTCACACACGCACCCAGAGTTTAACTGATATTTGCAGAATGTGTCGAAGATTGTGTATTTTTGTGTTTTATCTTATTTAAGTTTTTTATACTTATAAAACCGTGCGCTTCCATCAGCAGTTGCCAATATGAGATACGATGATACGACCAGAAGAGAAAACGAAAAAGAAGAAGACTACAGAGACAGCGTTGGGGTTGGCATAAGTTGCCGTGTTTTACGCCGGTTTGAACACAACTGGAGGCTAAACTCACGAAAATTATTTTATATTGCTTCAACTTATTGCTGGTGAATGTCGACATGGTATATTATAGGCGTAGAACTATCGATTTTCTATCAAAGCCGAACGATAACGGCTCGACCTCCGGGTATAAGTTTCACACTGCTAATAAAAGTTAAAACATAAAACAGTAGATAAAAGTATTATATTAGTCGATATGGCATCGATATTTTCGGTTTCTTGGCCACAGATAAAAACGAAATGCGTCTTTGTAATATGTGGAAAATTGGGCTTAAAATAGAATTCTGTCGAAGTTAAGGAGGCCCTTTAGGTACTTTATGGCCATCTCGTTGACCTTCTTTCATGTGTGGCTATTGCATCCAATGTTTCAAATCTTTAAGCGTAGAAAGGTGGATATTTGTATCAATAGATT
>NC_136503.1:76413829-76478829 GCF_053919585.1 Euprymna scolopes
TGGAAAACGTGGCGAGGTAAAGGAAAAAGGAAAAAAATGGGGGAAGTTACATGTAACAAATGTACAATTCAGTAAAATAAATAAGTCGATTAAAAACAAGATCGTTAAAATACACCCGAAGCGCTTTTCGTTCAGACTAACTTTTCAAGGGTATATATCTGAAAATGATTTTTTTAGAATATTAGGTAGTGGAATGGAGTAAGAGCGGAGAGGAGGTTAAAAAAAAAACTGTGACTACCTAAATAATTCTAATTGAATCCGGGGGGTTCTCTGCTTGCACAAAGTAGAGGGGCTGGAAATGATGGCAAGTGCCTCGAGGATAGACAGGTGGAACTTTGTACGTCCTCGGTGCAAAACAGAAAAACACTCCGGAGAGAATGGAACACCACGATCCTTTTTATCGACCAAGTGTTGGCCGATGGACGATTCTACCGATTGAAACTTTCTGGTAGTAGGTTGATGGTTGGGCGATTCTAACCTGAAGACGCTGGTTAGTCTTGCCTATATAGATGGCACCACACCGACATTGAAATTCGTAAACAATATTGCTTGATTGATAGGTAGGCAAGACATCCTTACGAAAAGAGGGAAAGGCGGATTTTGTGGAAAAAGCAATACGGGGGGGGGGATAGAGCACCAAAATTAGAATAAACCAGAGAGGAAATCTTATCACCAATAAGTTGGCCTTCAGGTCCAATCCAGGGTAACTTAAGGGAATTTAGGAAAACTCGTCTCCGGAAAACTCGACCCCGGAAAACTCGTCCCCGGAAAACTCGTCCCCTTTCGCTAGGTAGGAAAACTGGTCCCTTATTGAATAAATATTGATTGAAAACACATTTTATGATCGTTCTTGAAGGAGATATTGTTTTTTAAAAATATTTTTTCTTGTTTTAAATTTTTTTTTTTTTAAATAAAATCGATTTTCTAAGTGTCCGTTTTCTACCTTACTGGCTAAGTTCTTAGTGGTTTCACTATTTATTATGTTCATAAACGAGACCGCATATTTTTTTTATATTAATATAAAAAGAATTTACTTATTTACTGTTGTTTATAAAAGGGTAAAATTGATTGTTCTACCTCGCCGACTATGTTGTTTAATTTATTTGGAATCGTTTATTCGATAAAGAAAAAAACACAGAAAACAAACAAAAAACATGTCGAGTGTTACGTGAGAACGAGAAATAATGTCCGGTATATCACATCTTAGGAGTCTTTATAATCGCTAAAAAATAGAAAATTAAAGAAATTACTGAGGGAGATTTGGTTTTAAAAAGAAAATAATAAATTTTAATATTTTTAAAAATATAATTTAGAGAGAAATATAATTTAAAAATATAATTTAGAGAGAGTAAAAACTATATCTCCCTCCGAAAAACAACCAACAAAAAGTGAAATTAAGAAGATTCTTGATAAACGATAGCGGAGTTTTCAATAAAATTGATTAATAAATTTATTTAGTGATTACTTTTTCTCTTAATGATTGATTTAAGAATTTTGAAGTAAAAATTAAAAAAATTAAAAATGAGTTAACGAGAGATTGTTAGCACAGGGCATCTCCCGCGCCAAAAAAATATTTCGCTTTTAATTTATTAGTTAATTTTTGCAAAATTTGACAGGACGACAGTAACTGTTGATAATTGATAAAATTATAATTTTAAATAACGCATGAGTGCATATGGTATGAGAGAAAACAAAAATATAGGAACAAAATAAAACTATCATAATTTAAAAAACAAAACAAAAAAGTAACGAAGAATCGAATCGCTCCCTGTTTTTTTAATTTTTTGGTTTTATTTTTTATTATTATTTTTATGACTCCAAAAAACTTCGTTAAAATAAGACAAAAAAAATTGTAATTAATTTTGTATGAACATAGTAAACGCTTTAAAATAAGTGAAACCACTAAGAACTTAGCCAGTTAGGTAGAAAACGGACACTTAGAAAAATCGATTTTATTGAAAAAAAAGAAATTAAACAAGTAAAAATATTTTTTGAAAATATTATAGGGGGCTATAGTCTATTTTAAAAAACAATATCTCCTTCAAGAACGACCATAAAATGTGTTTTCAATCGATATTTATTCAATAAGAGACCAGTTTTCCTACCTAGCGAAAGGGGACGAGTTTTCCGGGGTCGAGTTTTCCGGAGACTAGTTTTCCGGAGACGAGTTTTCCGGAGATGAGTTTTCCGGAGACGAGTTTTCCCGGGACGAGTTTTCCGGGCACCAACTTAAGGTATACCGGGAGTCTAGATAGACCATATTTTGGTAGCTCAGAAAAGGATTGAATTTTCTTATTAATAACTGTGTTAACTAATGGAGGCGGATATCCATTCATGATGAAAATCCTTTTAATGTTATCAATTTCGTAATCAATAAAAAGGTGGGGAACAAATAACAAGTGCCCGATGGGTTAGGTTTCTAATAAGATTAAGTTTCCTGGTTGTTGGTGCAAAGGAATCCCAACTGAGATAAAGACCAGTGAAAGTAGGTTTTCTATAAACAGATGTCATAAAGGAAAGCCCACGTTTAGAAACTAACACATCCAGAAAAGGAAGGGGGTTATCTTTTTCCACCTCCATCGTAAATTTGAGAGAAGGGTGTAAATTATTTAGTAAGTGGAAAAAGGACAAAGCTTCATCATGCGTTTCGAAACAAGAAAAAGTGTCGTCAACATGACGCATATAAAATACTGGTCTGGGGCACTTGTCAAAAAACACCTGTTCTAAAAAAAAACCCACAAAAATATTGGCCAAAGTTGGGCCAAGGGGAGATCCCATGGATATACCGTCAAACTACCGATACATCACGTCGTTGAAACTAAAGGAAACAGACTTGGTAGCAAGTTCCATGAGTTCAACGAACACCGCCTCAAGAAAAGAGAGGAGGGGGCCAGGAACTATATAAAGAAAATCAGCACATATGTCAATGACCTCATCAAGAGGGGCATTGGTAAACAAGTTGCTAATGTCAAAGGAGACCAAATAACAGTTGTTAGTGGTGAGAAGAAGCTCCTTGATAGTCGATGTGAAATGAAAAGAATCGGATGTGCAATGTGTTGAATAAAAAGAACAGACTTGTTCAAGAATTGAAATCAGCCATTTAGCCAGATTGTCACAGTTTTTTTTTTTTTTTTTTTTAACCTCCTCTCCGCTCTTACTCTATTCCACTACCTAATATTCTAAAAAAATCATTTTTCAGACATATACCCTTGAAAAGTTAGTCTGAACGAAAAGCGCTTCGGGTGTATTTAGCGATCTCGTTTTTAATCGACTTATCTATTTTACTGAATTGTTCATTTGTTACATGTAACTTCCCTCATTTTTTTTCTTTTTCCTCGCCACGTTTTCCATCTTATTTTAGTCGACTGAATATATATATATATATATATATATATATATATATATATATATATATTATAAAGCTCCCCTCTTTGGTAGAGCACTCTCGTAAATTATCTTACTCGCTACTTAATTTAGCTGAAATAATGCGAAGCTCGCGATTTGTTTACAAACAAACGTTTGAGCCCTCTACGAGTAGCGGACGGATGTTTATTTAAATAATCGTTCGGACAGATTAATTTCGGCCACCGATTCCGTAGTCAAGGGGTAGGACTGCCGACTGTCATCACGACGGTTCTAGGTTCGATCCTCGGCTTGGGAGAGGTGTTAGTCTAGCGGCACTGATGAGTTGTGAAACAACGAAACAGGTCTGTATGTCGATGACTAAAATATATTTTATAAAGCTCCCCTCTTTGGTAGAGCACTCTCGTAAATTATCTTACTCGCTACTTAATTTAGCTGAAATAATGCGAAGCTCGCGATTTGTTTACAAACAAACGTTTGAGCCCTCTACGAGTAGCGGACGGATGTTTATTTAAATAATCGTTCGGACAGATTAATTTCGGCCACCGATTCCGTAGTCAAGGGGTAGGACTGCCGACTGTCATCACGACGGTTCTAGGTTCGATCCTCGGCTTGGGAGAGGTGTTAGTCTAGCGGCACTGATGAGTTGTGAAACAACAAAACAGGTCTGTATGTCGATGACTAAAATATATATAGCGGACGGATGTTTATTTAAATACGCATTCCGACAGTTTAATTTCGGCCACCGATTCCGTAGTCAGGGGGTAGGACTGCCGACTGTCATCACGACGGTTCTAGGTTCGATCCTCGGCTTGGGAGAAGTGTTAGTCTAGCGGCACTGATGAGTTGTGAAACAACGAAACAGGTCTGTATGTCGATGACTAAAATATATATATATATATATATGAATTTAGGAAACTCGTACCCGGAAAACTCGTGGCCGGAAAACTCGTCCCTTTTTACTAGGTAGGAAAACTAGTCCCTTATTGAATAAATATCGATCGGAAACACATTTTATGATCATTCTTGAAGGAGATATTGTTTTAAAAGAGACTATACCCACCCATAATATTTTCTTTAAATATTTTTACTTTACTATTGTTTTAAAAAGGATAAAATCGATTTTCTAAATGTCCGTTTTCTACGTTACTGGTCAAGTTGTTAGGGTTTTCACTTATTTTAAAGCATTTATTCTGTTCCAAAACGAGACTACAGACCGCATAATATATTTTTTTTAATATTATGCGGTCTTCATATACTCTTGTTTTTAAAAGGGCAAAATCGATTTTTCCATCGAACTAGATAAGTTGTTAGTGCTTTAATTTATTTTGAAGCGTTTATTGAGTAAAAAAAATATAGCGTCATGTGTTACGTGAGAACGAGAAATAATGTCCGACATGAGGGGATCACATCTTAGAGGTCTTGATAATCGCTAAAAAATAGAAAATTAAAGAAATTACTGAGGTAGATATAGTTTTAAAACGACCCCCCTCCAAAAGTAAATAAATTTGTATACTTTAGGTAATGTCCAAGATCACTGCTCGGAAAGAAAATCAAGCTAACGGAAGCGGATATGGTTGATTATGTAACGAAACCGAACGGAAGACACGAAAAACGAAACGATATATTTATAAAAAAAATTGCTTAATGTTTTAACATTTCTTGTGTTATTGTGAAACAAGCATAAAAAGAGAAAAGACTTCTTGTATTATCAAATAATAAAACAAATATTTTGTGTAGAAACTTATATTTAGTTTTAACACTTTTTGCGTTCACGAAACAACAAAAGGCACTTGCGTAGTATGCGGACGGCGGCCATCTTTTCTTGGTGCGTATCACTAAACTGTCGCTAGATGGCGCTTCTCGGTCAAAAACATTGAGGGGTTGTATTACTATACACATACATTCGAAAAAGTTTTCAAATAACAAATATATAATAAATAAATGTTATCAAAGGCAAGATAAGTTAGTTTTCTACCTAACTGGATAATCTTTTAGTTTATTTTATTTGATTTAACATGCTCATTCAGCCCGAAAAACATACAGTGTTTACGGATGTATTTGAAAATTATAAATGGCGCTAGACTCTTTGTTGAACACGGTAAGTTTGGAAAAAGAGGTTAAAAATAATGTTTAAAAGACTATACAAAATACTGTTAAAACCCAACCGAATATATGTCAGCTTGTCACAGTAACATATATTGAGTACTCTGTATATCCTTTTCCCAAACTTACCGTGTTCAACAGAGAGTCTGGCGCCATTTGTAATTTTCAAATACATCGGTAAACACTGTATGTTTTTCGAGCTGAATAAACATTTTACATTAAATAAAAGCACTAAAAAATTATCCAGTTATGTAGAAAAATAAATTATCTTGTCTTTGATAACATTTATTTGTTATATATTTGTTTTTTTTGACAACTTTTTCGAATCTATGTGTACAGTAATACAAACCCAACATTCAAATTATTAATTTGTTGTTGACTTGCTTTAATTCAAAAAATGTTTCATCTAAATTATTTATTTGTTTGAAAAAAAAAAGGAAAAAAAAAGAAGCTATTTTACTTTATAAAAATCTAATGTTATTTTTATTACAAAATTGTTTTATTAAAATTATATTTTCTTAGGCAAACTTTTAAATAAATGTTTTTACAAATATATACTGATACATTTTTATACAATAAATGCTTTAGTTTTAAAATATTTTTCTGTTCGGAAAAAAAAACTTTCTTGTTACTTATTTTCCGCGTTATTTGACCAAGAAGAAATTGGAGTTATCGCCCCCTAACAATAGTTGCCGCCCGCATATTGCTCAAGTGTCCCCAAAATGACTTTAAAACGATACCTTCCCCTTCCCATGTTAAGAATGGCTTTCGAAATAATAACGTTGTTATTTCAGCGTGATATCAAAAATGCGGTGCTCGGAAAACTCGTCCCGGGAAAACTCGTCCCGGGAAAACTCGTCTCGGGAAAACCTGTCTCGGGAAAACCCGTCTCCGGAAAACTCGTCCCCTTTCGCTAGGTAGGAAAACTCGTCCCGTATTGAATAAATATCGATTGAAAACACATTTTATGATCGTTCTTGAAGGAGAATTGAAGGAGATATTGTTTTTTAAAATAGACTATAGCCCCCCATAATATTTTAAAAAAATATTTTTACTTGTTTAATGTTTTTGTTTTTTTAAATAAAATTGATTTTCTAAGTGTCCATTTTCTACCTAACTGGCTAAGTTCTTAGTGGTTTCACTTATTTTAAAGCGTTTATTATGTTCATACAAAGTTAATACCAAATTTTTTGTTCTTATTTTAACGATGTTTTTTGGAGTCATAAAAACAATAATAATAAAAAAAAAAAAAAAAAAAAAATTAAAAAACAGGGAGCGATTCGATTCTTCGTTACTTTTTTTGTTTTGGTTTTTTAATTATGATAGTTTTTTTTTTGTTGTTGTTATGTTTTTGTTTTCTCTCATACCAAATGCACTCATGCGTTATTTAAAATTATAATTTTATCAATTATCAACATTTATTGTCGTCCTGTCAAATTTTGCAAAAATTAACTAATAAATTAAAAGCGAAATATTTTTTTGGCGCGAGAGATGCCATGTGCTAACAATCTCTCGTTAACTCATTTTTAATTTTTACTTCAAAATTCTAAAATCAATCATTAAGAGAAAAAGTAATCACTAAATAAATTTATTAATCAATTTTATTGAAAACTCCGCTATCGTTTATCAAGAATCTTTTTAATTTCATTTTTTGTTGGTTGTTTTTCGAAAGGAGATATAGTTTTTACCCCCCCCCCCCTCTCAAAATTATATTTTAAAAAATATTAAAATTTATTATTTTCTTTTTAAAACCAAATCTCCCTCAGTAATTTCTTTAATTTTCTATTTTTTAGCAATTATCAAGACCCCTAAGATGTGATATACCGGACATTATTTCTTGTTCTCACGTAACACTTTTGTTTGTTTTCTGTGTTTTTTTTTCTTTATCGAATAAACGATTCCAAATAAATTAAACAACAGTAAATAAATAAATTATTTTTTATATTAATATTAAAAAAAAATATGCGGTCTCGTTTATGAACATAATAAACGCTTTAAAATAAGTGAAACCACTAAGAACTTGGCCAGTTAGGTAGAAAACGGACACTTAGAAAATCGATTTTATTTTAATAAAAAAAATAAAAAAACATTAAACAAGAAAAAATATTTTTTAAAAATATTATGGGGGGCTATAGTCTATTTTAAAAAACAATATCTCCTTCAAGAACGATCATAAAATGTGTTTTCAATCGATATTTATTCAATACGGGACCAGTTTTCCTACCTTAGCAAAAGGGGTCGAGTTTTCCGGGGTCGAGTTTTCCAGAGACGAGTTTTCCCGAGACGAGTTTTCCCGGGACGAGTTTTCCTGAATTCCAAAAATGCATAAGTACCGTGTTTTCTTTTGTGTTCTTTCGTAATAACACAAGAATTGTTTAAATTAAATTAATTCTTCTAAATAAATTAACTGTTTTCTTCTATCTTTGTTTCGTAATAACGGGAAAAGTGTTAAACTAGAATATTTTTTTAAATGAACATATGGTTTCGTTTTTCGACAACAACGTAGCCAGCTAGGTGGACAACTCGATTTTGCTCTTTAAAAAGCAAGAGTAAATATGTGTAAATATCTTTTTTTAAATATTATGCGGTCTGTAGTCTCGTTTTTGAACAGAATAAACGCTTTAAAATAAGTGTAACCACAAACAAATTGGCCAGTTAGGAAGAAAACGGACACTTAGAAAATCGATTTTATGTTTTGAAAAACAACAGGAAACAAGTAAAAAAAAATTTTTTTTTAATATTATGGGTGGGTATAGTCTCTTTTAAAAACAATATCTCTTTCAAGAACGTGCATAAAATGTATTTCCAATCGATATTTATTCAATTAGGGACCAGTTTTCCTTCCTAGCAAAAAGAGTTTTCCGGGTACGAGTTTTTCGGGTATGGGTTTTCCGTGTACAGTTTTCCGGAGACGAGTTTTCCGGGCACCTTATATATATATATATATATATATATATATATATATATATATATATATATATATATATATATATATATATATATATATATATATATATTAGATTGATGCAAAAATGATGGTTTTTTGACGTTCAACTTCAAAATATTATAACTCCTTTTATAAACCAATTTATTAATCGAAATAAGAACCATTAGAATTGACACATTTTTGTCAATAAGAAACAAGTTTATTTATCCCATTAGCATAGAAATCCGGAGTTCTGGGTGCCATAAAGTCGTTGAGGGCCGATTCGGCATCAGCTATGCTTTTGAAGAGCAGGAAGTTCTCGAGATGCTGGAAAAAGTGATAATCGGTGGGCGAGAGGTCCGGTGAATATGGCAGATGAGGCAGAGTCTTGTAGCCCATTTCGTTGAGCTTCCGCAGTGTCAGTTGGGCAATAGGCGGGCGAGCATTGTTATGGAAGATAAGTGGTCTTTTCATATTGACCCATCTCGGGCACACATGTTGGAGCTTCTGGTGCATTTCGTCAATTTGTCGACAGTATTTCTCCGCCGTAGTTTTTTCGCCCGAATTCAAGAAGCTGTGATGGTTGAGACCGGCCTCAGACTACCAAACAGTCACCATAACCTTTTTTTTTTTTTCATGCCATTTCGGCTTCGCGAAGTACTGTGGGACTTCTCCGGCATCCGATCATTGTGCCGAACGTCACCGGTTGTTGTAGAGGATCCACTTCTGATCACATATCGCAAACTGCTCGAGAAATGAGTCGTTTTTGTTAAGCAGAAGACACCTCGAAACGACGTTGTTTTTTATTATCGTTCAATTCATGCGGAATTCATTTATCCAACTTTTTTTACTTCTCTAGTTGCTTTAAATGGCGAACGACTGTTGAGTGGTCGACTTCTCTTGTGCTGTTGTGAGGACCGGCTTCAATTAAGGCTTTCAAATGTTCGTTATCAACCGCAGTCGGCCGTCTGCCACTGTCTTCATCTTCGAGGCTCTCGTCACCATTGTGAAAGTTCTTGAACCACCGTTGTGTCACACGCTCGTTAGTGGTTCCTAATCCGAACACATCATTGACATCACGAGCTGTCTCGGCAACTTTTCGGCCTAGTTTGAACTGGAACAAGAAAATCGTGCGGATTTGAATTTTGTCCATGCTGTCGAAAAGCCTTCAAAAAATGAAGAGACTGAGAACGGTAACAAATAACACGAGTCGATAGAGCGAAAAACGCGCTTCAAAATGATATATAACATGGCCATATATATCAATGAATTAATTCAGGAATCATATATAAAAGTAACATATGTGAATAAATGATATTGTTTTTGTGTGACCTTTCTTGGTCACCGGCAACCAGATGTGACTTTCCTGGTCACCGGCAACCAGATGTGAACCCTCAGCAACCCCTAAATAGAGATCACTTGTTACATATGTGTTGTGCTCGTTCTTCGCAGGGAATCCTTCGCAAGATCCCTCGGCGCAGTAGGACTCATTGATAGATTTGGTCGGAGTGGATTTCACCTTCGGGTTGATATGCCGCTGTCACGCTGGAAGTGAATAGATTTTCATGTACGCAAGAGAAAGACAGACTCAGATATATCTATTCTACTTGGTTAATTCAAGTTAAATATACAAAATATGATATAAACTTATACACAATTGTTCAATATTCCATCTAACAAGCATGTACACTTCGCAAGTTATTTTTCTGTCTTCGCAAGTCTATTTTTCATTAATTCTGAACAATAAAATGTTCGTACATACTTCTTTAAATAAGACTTGGTTATGCACGATAATTCATACTCTTGCAACAAAATAAAATATTAGCGTCCATGCGAAACTTTATATTTGGGTTTTAGCCAGGAGAAGTCGACGCAAAAGAGTTGAAAATTTTAAAAATTAAATTTGACAGGTTAAGGTCGAGCAACGGCATCATGAATACACATGCATAACGCAATAGCTATTGGTTCACTTTTTCAATTTTCGGGTTTACAGCGAACGTGTCTTCATAGTACAGTCATTAACGTCACAGGAAAAAGTAATTCGTAAGCTAAAGGTTTTGGTTTCGATTCTCGGTTGTGGCGCACGAGTCATTTTTTCTTTAACTTTTTAAATCATTACTATATATTGGGTCCAATGATATATAATAATAAATACGAAATCTACATTAATCACAATATTATATTTAAGCGTATTTTACGACCGGGAGATGCCGGGCTACCAGCTAGTCGTAATTAAAACTTATGTGTTGAAAATAAAAAAATTATTTCAGACGTAGTAGAGAACAGTAAAAATGTAATATCAATAAAAAATCACTAAAATGCCCTCTTAAGTTTAAAAAAATGCTTAATTTTTGGCACGCCAGTTTATTTTTTGTAACAGTAAATACACATACTAACAAGCTATTAAATTTCCCCAACAAAAACAAGTAACTGAGAATAGCTTTATATTTAACATTTTTAGTGTTGTGTAGCGGGGTTCATATTGAAGACACATATAACGGGGGACTCAGAACAAAGGATGATAATAACATTTATATATTCTTGATACATCACGGTGACGACTGTGACGATTCTTGGAGGCTTCATATTATTATTTTTTTCTTACATGCTAGTCACCGCTTTTCAAGGCCCGGAAGCCACTCGGGGATAAGGGTTATTAATACGGATCTGAGACATTTTATGCAACAGTTCTTGTTAACGCATAAAGAGGGGAGATACTTCACTTATGATGATGGTAGAGGGGACACATTACTTGAGAGGATGTCATACAAATGTCCGTTTACAAGATGATAGACAAAACACATTTACCTTTCAGTTGTAATGACGACGACGACGACGACGACGACGACGACGACGACGACAAGTGTATAAATATAGATGATTTTTATTCCTACCAGCTGGATGATTGATGATTGTCAGGGATTCAAGCCTTTACGACTACATGGTCTCTTCTTCCCACCTTCGCCTCTAAGGAGCATCAGTTTCCAGTCTGACCGACTCTCTCTCTTTCTTTCTTTCTCTTTCTCTCTCTTTCTCTGTCTGTCTCTCTCTTTCTCTCTCTCCCTGAGTCTCCCTGGCTGTGACTGTGTTTATGATGATCGCTAACTTCGAACCCTCTCTCTATATATTGAAAATCTCTATTCTTTACGACGTCAGAGGTGCGGTCAACCAATGTGACTTTATCACGTTTCAATTTACTGATGCCCTTTGCACCTGTATCTACGCACCTCTGATAAACAAAATAAATTCCTAAATGTAATTGTATCTCTTTTAATCTATTTTGTTAATTATTTCTAAAATCCGTATTGTTTCAATCTTTTAACTGACATATTTAATATCCAGTTATTTCTAAAAGAATCAACAATCAACTGCATTCCTAAATTAAATATCTCTGACATAAATAATATTTAGTTATTTGCGAGAACAATGACAATCGTTCTGCATTCCTAGGATTTCAATATCTATTATCTTTCAACACTTGCCTACTGGGTTCGATTCTAGCCTTTTCATAATATAATTTTTAAACTTATCTAGTTTTGCTTTGTTACTTACTGGGGTCTGTCCCTTTTCATAGCATTAAAGCACTTTAACAATTCCTGTGTTCTTGCTACGTTCAATAAAATTTCGTTTACTATTTTGATTATAACAATTTCCTTTACATCTATTTATTTATTTATTACAATAATAGCATACAATTTAACGTAATTTTGATTATAACCTTTTTCACTATTACTTACCCTTCCTGTTTCTTTACCTCCATATAAGAGAAGAGTTGGACACCAGATCTGTCTTTTATGTGAATAAAATACAACTTCTAGAAAGGGACATTCTGGACTGGAACAAAAGAATATTACCCCAGTTTACAAGAGTTTTTTCTCCAATGACAAGGTAAAATTTAGTATCAGTATCAAATACTATATATATATATATATATATATATATATATATAATTATTTTTTTACTATAATAATTAAATACCTACAGACACTAGTGTTTCATCCTTTCGGGATTCTTCAGTGCAGGGTGTCACAATTACTACCAGTCGAACGATTCGAACCCCGCGATACGAGACATCTCTGGCTCGATTAGCGGAGACCGTATCCATTCGGCTACCATTAATCGTGTGAAATAGCGTTGAATTTTAAACATTTTAATTTAAATGTTCATTACGTCAGACAGACAGTGATCAAGTCGTTATACGACGATCTACGCATAAGAGCTAAATTGACCGAGTTTTATTCAACAGAAAGTGCTCAACTATAAGAAACGTATTTCTTAAAGGGGCTGTCATAATTATTTTTTTACTATAATAATTAAATACCTACAGACACTAGTGTTTCATCCTTTTGGGATTCTTCAGTGCAGGGTGTCACAATTACTACCAGTCGAACGATTCGAACCCCGCGATACGAGACATCTCTGGCTCGATTAGCGGAGACCGTATCCATTCGGCTACCATTAATCGTGTGAAATAGCGTTGAATTTTAAACATTTTAATTTAAATGTTCATTACGTCAGACAGACAGTGATCAAGTCGTTATACGACGATATACTCATATATATACTTATATATACTTATATATACTTATATATATATATATATATATATATAATTCAATTAAGGTAAATAAAATCACCATGAGTCACTACACTATTACTTCTGTTTCAGTCTAAAAGGATATCGTCAGGCGACAATAAACCTTAAGTGTTACTCGACGCTGGTTCTTTTTTTTCATAAAAAATAATAAAACTAGAGGTTTATTGTCGTCTGACGATATCTTTTAAGACTAAAATAGTAGATTTATTGTATCGAGTCATGATGATTTTGTTTAAATTAAATAACATATTTTATTTCTTTTTATTGAGCATTATCAACAGCCTCGTTGAAATTCAATGATTTTTACTTTTTAATATTTTCAACCTGGAATATATATGTGTGTGTATGTGTGCGTGTGTGTGTAATCTACAGGCAGACTGTTTCGCTGTCTCACAACTCTTCAGTTGGGTTATATCAGCAACATTTGTTTGTTTATTTACAAACAAATGCAGCGTTACGCCAGGCTAGCAGCGGGTGAAATCACTTACGGCAGTGCCCAATCCAAGGAACAGAGCTTAAAATAGTAGTCATCGACAGACAGACAGTTTCACTGTACCACAGCTCCGTGGACTGAAAATTTGCATCATCGCTGAGTGACTATCGGTAATGAATCAAACAATTTTATGAAAAGCATTAGAAAACGTAAAAATTGCATTACAAGAGAGAAAAATAAGGGACATGATGTTTTCTTAGTGAAACTTATTCAATATTATAAAGAAAAAAGAATTAAAAACGGAAAAGTGTTGTGTTTATGCGTTATAATGTAATTAAACGTTGTTTCATGGTTTGTATAGACTAAAATACGTTCATTATTTACTCATAAATAACATTTAAAAAGAAGAGTTCAATACGGTGCAAAACTGAACTTCATTCAATATTAAATATTAAAATATATATTGATGCATGTAAAATTACGAATGCTTGAATCAAATATTGCAAAACATGAAATATGAATTTAGGCAATAAACAAGTATAAAACAATCAACTTAAAATTAAACGTAAATATTTTTAACTAAAACGAACAATTATTTAATTATTCTCCTTTGTGATAATTCGATATATGAATATTGATAAGAAATTTACATACACGTAATTTAACATACTTTCAAACTATACATAATTTGAGACTGTTGATCTCTTATTCAATTAAATATAATATTTAAGTCATTTTAGGGGGCTTTTAACAATTAGGAGAAAACAAATTTATTTTTCGTGGAAACATAGCCGAAAAATTTTTAAATTAAATTGTTGACTGAGAGTCAATGTTTAATTTTGAAAAATTGAAGACACTTAATTTATTAAATTTCTTTTCTTGGGAATATTCAAAATTAGAAAAAGAATTTGTGACGAAAAGTTATTCCTTGAATTTATAAACCCAAATAATAACTATTTTATTCAAAGAAAAAGATTATGACAATGTCATAATTTAACGAAGGTTATATTTATTGATAATATCGGAAAATATTCCGAATATTTTGTATTTTAGTCAAAAAGAATTGAATTGAAATACGTCTCTCTCTCTCTCTCTCTCTCTCTCTCTCTCTCTCTCTCTCTCTCTCTCTCTCTCTCTCTCTCTCTCTCTCTAGGGAATTAGACCTGGAGTTTAAAGAGCAGAGTTTATTTTAATGTATTAATACCGATTCTTTATAAATTTTCAATTATTTAACTATAAGATTGTTATTTTCCCCGATTTTCGTAAAAAAAAAACACATGTTGAATATGCAGATATTTTCTTAAACGTCCAAACGCATTTGTGGAGAGTGATCTATCGATTTTAGTTTTACTGATATAAAAAAAATCAATAAATATTTATTATTTTATCATTATTAGAAGCAACGGAAGATTTTCCTTAAAACAAAACCCAATAAAAAAAGACAATTAAAAGAATCGTTTTGGCATCGGACAATAGGCATCAATTTTCCGATTCCGATACCAATTCCGATGCCCCCAAATCTTCCGATTTTTCCGATTCCCGATTTCGATTCCGATTAATCGTCCCAACACTAGTGTATATATATATATATATATATATATATATATATATATATATATATATATATATATATTGTATGGATATACCACTAACAAGCAAAAAATGATACAATAAAAACACTACTAATTCTATCAAAGAAACAAAATATTAACAAAGTAAAGTTCACTAAGAGACATAATAGTGAAATTGTCTGAAATGGTAACGTAGAATCTATTACTATGGACAATAATGGGATTCATTGAAGGAAAAAAATTCGTCTCTATGAAAAACTAAAACCTTAGCGGATTTAAAAGTCAGAACGAAAATATACATGGCAGGTGCTCGTCTGAGCTTCAATCTTTGGCCTCCTCCTCCAAACTTACACGAAAAAAACACTCGTCTAGCACAAAACCACTATCAATAGTTTCCTACACTCTTTATCTGTGCCTAAACATAAATGTAGATTCCATGAACAAAGTTTCTTTCTTAGAAATGCACGCTTATGGAACTCTCTTCCGTTGGGTTGCTTTCCAGCTGACTACAATTTGATTGTCTTCACGTCCAACGTAAACAAGTTCTTGATGAACCGTCCCCCTAAGTAATCCAACTCACAAAAATTCCACTACTTATGTTTACTACGCTATAATCACATTGACTAATGTATACCCATTACCCCTTATCCTCGAGTGGCTTCCGGGCCTTGATAGATGGTGATTCCTGTGTAAAAAAATTTGGACAGGGATTGTCTACTTTATATAATTAAACACACACACACACGTGAGCACATATATGTGTACGCGTATATAATGCGTAAATTTGTATGTTATTCCACATGTTCTCATAGAGAAATGTTTTCAGTGTAAAAAGCATAAAAACAAGGTTGTTTTTGATTTGTAATATTTTATTTTGATATTTCGAACGGTCCTCTGCTCTTTGTCAAAAAATTTTTTAATTATCTTTTTCTCTCTATTCGCTACATTTTTTTTTTTTTTTTTTTTTTTTTGCTAGACAGCAGAAGACTGCTCGAAATATCCAAATAAAATATAACAAATTAAAAATAAATAACAACATCGTTTTTATACATCGTACACTATCTATAGCCCCGCAAAAAAATAATATATATATATATATTATAGAGTTGAATGTAATAATCAAAGAGGAAGGCGCCCCCGCGCGTGTGTGTGTGTGTGTGTGTGTGTGTGTGTGTGTGTGTGTGTGTGTGTGTGTGTGTGTCGTGCGGTCATACATCTTACCTTCGGATGGGATCTGAGAGAAAGATAAATTAAAGATGGCAGTCATGGATTTATAAGGTGTAATCTCGTGGAATCTCACGAGATCTCATCTTCTACTGCACATGTATGCAAATGGAATGGGGTCAGTTTTCTGATAAAATGTTTGTTGGCAGAGGCAGTGGGGAGAGGCGTGCTGGAAGTTGAGAGAGAAAGTTGTCAGTGACGAATTCTAGCTGGACTTTTGCGTATTGTATTTGGTTTATTTTGTTTTGTAGTTTACCAGCCCATTTAACGTCATAATGCATATATGCACTACGCTAATACGGAAACCGCAAATAAAGAAGCATTTTAAGCAAAGTCGTTAACCATGCACAATGTTTCTCTTATAATTTAAGTCTTCTTGTATGAGTTGGTTTAAATCTATTTTCTTTTGAAACAAGACTTGATAAATTTCAATCCGTTTCTTGGCAGCATTTTTTTTTTTTTTTACAAGATTGCTTTCGATTGCTATCGAAGGCCACTCGTACATGGCAAAAGAATCGATTCATCAAAATATCGATCCGAATTAAAAGAAATAAATCTCAGTAATTGATTGTATATTGGGGGCTGGGCCAAGGAGATTAAACATTTCTTCTGTCAAACTAAAGAGTTTCCCGTTCAGTTTCGATTTCCATTAGAACAAAATAAATAAGTGGATAGCAAAAAAAAAAAAAAGAAAAAAAAGGATACCTTACTGGTTGAAAGATCACCAGCGTGGTGTAGGTGAAGGAGTAGTGTGTGTGTGTGTGTGTGTGTGTGTGTGTGTGTGTGTGTGTGTGTGTGTGTGTGTGTGTGTGTGTTTTTAGCAGCGTCCAAGAATATCTTAGAACAAGTTCTTTCAGTCGATCTATCTCGGATAACTCTAATAAGATTTTCATTTGATCTGTCTAGCTGAGCTGGAATTAGCGTTTTCGTTAGTATTAAAGGGTGGAACAATGAAATTGTCGTTCTAGAAAAGACGACATGATTCCATTTCCGTGTGATAAAAACCGGTTTTCTTCCTTTTTTATTTATTTATTCATTTTTTTGTTGTTGTAGGCCACTAGTTGGCCAGTTGTGTACAAATGCCAAGAACGATAGGAGCCTTCTGTCATGTCTGAAAGGGACACAATGTTCAACGAGCGAGATCGAAGATACGCGAATTTACAACTCATGCTCTCTACCTATCCAAGTTATGAAAACGGGACCATTGCCAGCACTCTCAAATGCGACCTTCTTCGGGTGTTGAAAACATGCTTCTTCCTTTTTTTTTTGCAGAGAAAAAGAGGCATGTTTTCAACACCTGAAGAAGGTCGCAGGTAGCAGCGACCGAAATGTTGTGCTAATAACACCCATGATGAGGATAATAGTTCGATTAATCAACATAACTCATAATAATCATGCTCTTTGTTGTCATTTTCCAGCATGGTAGAGAAGACCACCTTCTTTATAGCAGCCTTAGCAATGTCCTCGATGAATTTGTTCCAATTAATGTGAATGCTATGCTCAAAGAAATAAAATAATTTTTATTTGTCTGTTTCGCTTAAGTTTGAAATATAATTTTTTTGTTCTTTCTTGCTTATGTTTTGAATAGCGCTTAAGTTGATGTATCACGCTTAAGTTTGAAATTGGTCGGTTTCACTTAAGTTCTAAGTAGAATTGTCGTCAGTTTGATTGCTTAAGTTTGCAAAATGATTTTTGATATGCCTTGCTAAAATTGGAAATTAAATTTTTAGTCTTTTATGCTTAAGTTTGAAATAGTATTTTCGGTCTGTCTTGCGTAAGTTTTAAATAAGTTTGAGAAGAACTACTTGCGGAATTTTTTAAGTTTGATTTAAAATGATGTATTTTCAAATAAGTTTTCATTATAATATCTTTACTTTAAATATCATTGTAAAGAGCATTTTTTCTCTATCTAATCGTTTAAATTTTTTTTTTTTTTACATGGGGTTCACCACTTATCAAGGCCCGAAGGCCACTCAGGGATAAGGTCTATTGCGTGTACAGCAATCAATGAGATAGTATTGTAGTAATCATTAGTATTGGGGGTTTTGATAGAGTGTCTTACTTAAGGGTGCGGTTTGTCAGGAGTTTGTTTATGTTGGACTTGAAGACGTCCAAGTTGTAGAAATTACAATCGTTTTAAAATATTTATATTTTCTTTTCAGAACTTTGAATACAAGATGGAAAAAAAAGCAAATTCGCATATTTTTCTCATTTCTATTCAAGCTAGGCCGAAAAACTACCGAAACATCTCCTGATATCCACTACTGAACGCACAACACAATGGTGGTTTAAGAAATTTGGTGATAGCGAGGAGAGTCATGATGATGATGGGCGTAATGGTCGGACATCGGATGTTAACAACGATCAATTAAGAGTCTTAGTCAACGCTAATCCACGTACATCTGTTCGAGAACTTGCTTTTGTATTAGACGTAAGGTATACGACGATTGTTAATCACCTTAGAGAGATTGGGAAGCCAAAAAGCTTGATAAATGGGTGCCTCATAACAACTAAAAGAAACGCCGTTATGAAGTGTAATCTTCCCTTCTTTTAGGCAACAAGAACGACCCATTTCTCTAACGAGTGGTGAGTTGTGATAAAAAGTGGGTTCTTTACGACAGCCGGTGACGCTCAGCTCAGTAGTTAGATGTCGATGAAGCTCCACAACACTTCTCGAAGCCAGAATTTTATCAAAAGAAGGTCATGTTGACGGTTTGGTGGCTAACGACAGGTCTCATCTATTACAGTTTTTTTGAATGGAGGTGAAATCATTACGACAGAGAAGTACAGTCAACAAATGAATGAAATGCCTCAGAAACTCCGACATCAACACTCAGCATTAGCCAATAGAAAAGGCCCAATTTTCCTCCACAACAATGCTCGACCGCACGTTGCTAAACCGACCCTGCAGAAGTTGAAAGAATTCGGCTACGAAACTCTGCCTCAACCGTCATACTCTCCAGACCTCTCACCTACCGACTACCACTTTTTCAAGCATTTCGACAACTTTCTGCATGAGAAATACTTCAAAAAACCTAAGCGATATTAAAACGCCTTCAGCGACTTCATCGCCACCAGAATGCAAGATTTAATCGTGTGAACCGTAACACTCTTAATGCAAATATTGAGGAAGCTCGAAATTCCGGATAACATGCTCAGGGTGATCATTTTTCATGAAGTAATGAAAGCTAATGTCGTGTCTGATGGCATAATGTCGGAATTCTTTGATGTCATGAATGGGACCAAACTAGGATGTATCATAGTGCTAGTGCATTTTGAATTTTTCCTTTATTATGCTGAAATATGCATTCAGTGACTTTGGCGTCAAGTTCCAGTTTCGGCGTTTCAATCACCAGCGCTTCAAATCCATCACTTGCCTTTTGATATTATTCGTGATTTGCTGTTTGCTGATGACGCTACTCTCTTCCGAACATTATTTAAAGAAGATCAGCTTCTCTTTGAACGTTTTTCAAATGCAAACAAAGCCTTTTGGCTAACCATCACCTTCTATAATATAAATCTCACCTAACTGTTTAAATATATGTATGTATGTATGTATGTATGTATGTATGCCTAAAAATGTTCGCGAGATTACTATCGTTCTGAAGCTCAACCCGTCGGACGACAAATATAGAAAAATTGGCCAAAAACACTAATTCCTTCACTCTCAACTGAGCACTTTTCTACAAGACAAAATCGCTTTTTTCGCTGATATTTTCGAAAGTCATCCCCTATTTTCGATTGTCTAGCCTTAATTTAAACCTTCGCCACTTCCGGTTAGGCGATGGACGCAACGGCAAAGACGTCAATTTTTTTTTTTCACGTTCTTTTCCTCCTTCGCCGTACGGGTTCGAGCCTGGCTTCCTACTACCACTTTGCTCAACACACACTTCCAAATACCCGGGCAACGCCGGGCACCCAGACTAGTCATTAAGAAGATTGAGACATTACATTTACTATGCCCAACTGTAAAGCAAGTCAGAAATGTGAATCAAAATCCACCGGAATAAAAATTTTCTTAGACACCATTGAAAGTGTTAGAAAAATCATCCAGCGTGGATATCTGTTTATTCGAAGAAAATACGGTTTAACTGTAGAAAGGATTGTGAATTTTATTAACCATTCAACGATTGTCATTTTGGGAGGTAATTCTGTATTATATTTCAACCCTTTTTAAAGTTCACCATTTTCTCACTGTGGTAGAGCCGATGACAACATGACAGGATCAGAGCTAGGGTGAACATCAAGGAGTCGACATCAGAATCTGTCCTATTCAGGTCATTTCTGCGTATGCATGTGGCACGAAAAGACGTGCCAGGCACTAAACTGCTTCTCTGTATTACGTTTGTGTGCTCTGTGTTAAACCTTCCCCGACTTCGCCTGCAACCACCGAACCTTACTGTTCTCAGTGTCAGTTCAGAAAAGCTGGGGTAGCCTCACAAATAACGTCCCAAAAACGTAAAATAATACGAACTTTTTAAAACATCGAATGTATCTCAGAAGAAGCATCCCCACATAATTTTAAATAGCATTTTTGTTGGTGTATCAATAATAATAATTTTTAGATGTATCAACGTATATTAATAATGTAATTTACAAATCTTGCAAGTTGACAAACAGCTGCAATCAACGACTAGGACTTCATGCAGACCAGATATGCAAAAATCCAAATTGATTGACAAACAATAGAAAAAAAATCCACATTTTCATGTTTAGCTACTTGACACAGGATCGACTACGATATTCTATAACGGTTTCATTCTAATTCTAGTTGTATATATATATATATATATATATATATATATATATATATATATATATATATATATAAAGCTTCAAATAAAATACGCGGAAGTTTCTTTAGAGCTATTTCGGCTATCAGCTCGTCAGGAGGTAAAATCGATAGCGTAACAAAATAATATTATCTCAAAAGTTTAAAGAGTTCTAATGGGGAACTATTGAATTTGCCAAAAGTACGGGGGCAAAACTAAAATTAAATTTATTGTCGTTTAAAAACGATTAAAATATTGAAACACAGAGGGGAGAAAAAAAAGCGGGAGAAAAGATTCAAAGTTCCCCCAAAGAGAAACAATGCGTTCGCTGTTTCTTTTTGCCGGCACAAACAAGGTTTACGCACCGTGATGGAGACAGACTCCAAAATCTTTAAATGGTTTCTGGAGTCCGCTCTGTGTAGCACCTCGAACCATTCTATTTTATATCTATCGGCACAGCATGGATTGTCAACCAAATGCTGGTCAATAGCAGAGTCCAAAGCTGTAGAAGGAGGGAGACTACCAGATCCCATCCTCCCTTGTCTGATTTTAAATGGAACGTGCTGGTTTATACGAGTCAAAAGATGCAAGGATGTTCGCCCAACATAACCAGGATCGCACTGGTATTTAAATTTATACACAATATTGCTATTTTGGATGTAATGCAAACTATCCTTGCGAAAAGAAGGAAAAGCCGGTCCCGTAGTATATGCCAAACGCAAGGACACAGAATAGAAGCAGTCGTAAATACTTCTGCGAATCTGTTTGGAAAGTCTATTACTTTGATCCCCAATCCACGGTAGTTTTAAATAAACGGGGCATTTTAAAAGTCCAAACTTTTTAGGCGATTTAAAATCCGCAACTTGATTGTAAATGCAGTCATTAATAAGGTCAACAGGATAACCATTATTGATGAATATTTCTCTGATCTTATCGAGTTCGGCGTCTAATCTATTAGGTAACAAATCATGAGGGTTCTATGTACCAAAGTATTAATTAAGCCGACCTTACGTGATTTGGTACAAAAGACAACCAGTTCACATATAGGCCAGTAAATGTCGGCTTCCTATAAATTGTAGTGAGAACCCCCCCTCTTGAACGTTCGACAAAAACATCCAAAAAGGGAAGCTAATTGTCCTTCTCACTTTCCATAGTGAACTTTAGAGCTCCATGGAAAGAATTTAACCTATTAAAAATGTTGACGCTTCACCTTGCGATGGAAAAATAGTAAAAGTTCCGTCAACATATCTGAAATATGTAGTGGGTTTTGTTGTCGAGTTGAACAGAACGGAATAATTGTATCCGAAAAAATACCCGCTTATTTAAAGATTTTTGGAGTCTGTCTCTATTGCGGTGCGTAAACCTTGTTTGTGCCGGCAAAAAGAAACAGCGAATGCATTGTTTCTCTTTGGGGGAACTTTGAATCTTTTCTCTAGCTTTTTTTTCTCCCCTCGTTGTGCCAATATTTTAATCGTTTTTAAACGACAATATATTTAATTTTGGTTTGCCCTGTACTTTTGGCACTTTCAATAGTTCCCCATCAGAACTCTTTAAACTTTTGAGATAATATTAGTTTGTTACGCTATCGATTTTCCTCCTGGCGAGATGATAGCCGAAAGAGCTCTAGAGAAACTTCTGCGTATTTTATTTAAAGCTTTATACAAATTTTGTACCTCAAAACATTATATATATATATATATATATATATATATATATATATATATATATATATATATATATATATATATATAAAATTTTAGTAATTCAATAAAATTTAAAAATCTATGGCGTGAAATGGTTAAATTTCAAATCAAAATATTTTAATTATTCTATATAAGACAAAGAATACATTTGAAATATTATAACTCCTTATCCTATAGGATTTCGATGTCTACCATCTCTTCAGGGGATAAAATATAAGCAAATAATTCTAATGGTTTACAGATGAAGAGATGGTAGACATCGAAATCATATAGGATAAGGAGGTATACTATTTCAAATGTATTCTTTGTCTTACATAGAATAATTAAAATCTTTTGATTTGAAATTTAACCATTTCACGTCATAAATTTTTAAATTTTATTGAATGACTAAAATTTGGTTTATTTGCTCTATCTTGTATATCGAGCAATCTTTATTTAGATGGGACAGTACTTATAGAATATTACTGTCAATAATATTTTGTAAGACCTATAATCATAGGTTTCCATACCAGTTGATTGTTAGAAAATTTTATTTTGAAGAGTGTATATATATATATATATATATATATATATATATATATATTTCGAATCTCGCTAGATTCAGCCACTCTGATAAGTCGTAGACGACGAAACACGTGCCAGAGGATAATTATATTTTAAAAATAATATACATGCCGTTCTCCATTTAGGGGGTACCAAATTGGTCAAAGGGAAAATTATTCCCAACACGTATTTAGGTAAAAATTCGCTTTCGTATAAATAATTGAATTCATTGAAGAAAGTATCGCTAACAAAAACAAATAAAAACATCTACATAAAAGTGATACATTTAGTAGTCCTGCGAGATTAGCCACGTGGTAGCGTTTAGGCTTCTTATCACGAGGTCCCGATTTCGAATCTCGCTAGATTCAGCCACTCTGATGAGTCGTAGACGACGAAACACGTGTCAGTGGATAATTATATTTTAAAAATAATATATATATATATATATAATCACGTTTATCCCAAATAAAGCACATCGCCACTTGGAGATAAGAGGTTACTATTTAGGACCATGTTCAAGGGAGATGAGAAAGTTGTTGATTTATGTTACATTTAAACTTCTGCATGTCAGTACAGTCAGGGAAGCAGATAACAGGAATGAAATTCCATAGCCTAACTGTCCGAGGGAAGAAACTATTAAAATAGAAGGCTTTCCGGCATTTACAGACCTCTACAGTGAAGATATGTGATTTTGTTGCTTAGCGGTTTATCTGGATATGTACGGTGAGGGGTCACAAGTGCAATGAGTTCATCAGAGAATATTTCATTAAGATACTTGTAAAACAGACATGAGGATGCAACATAGCAGAATTGGAACAGGGGTTGGAGCTTAGTTGACAATATGGGGCCTATTAGATTGGAGACTTCTTTTTGACCATATACTAGAAAGAGAGAGTAGCGGTAGCTGCACCAGCCCAGGTGTGGCATCAATACTCCAACCCTTGCGGGAAGGCAGGTAAATGATAAATTATTGAGCAATCATGGCGTATAACGTTGTGCCTGTTCACATCTTAGTATTTGAGCATAGTCTGTGTACCATGGCGATGTGGCGTTTTTCTTCTTTTTTTATTTTAGTTCTGTTCTAATTCAATTATACTTTGTTTATCGCCAGGAATTGAAATATTCGATACATGAATACAATTTCAATTCTCTTTGCAGAAGAATCACTAAAACGTTCCGATTTCCTCTTCACGTCGGGTTAAGCGGTTCCATTTGAAGAAAACTACGAAATTTTATGTCTCAATTTCGAAGCAAAACGCAAATATCACACTTCCAAGGTTTCTTTAAACGACACGTCTTCGCCGTTTTGCTGTCAAACCTTACAATGTTATATGGAATAAATCAGAGAGAGTGGCAACCTTGGTTGAAGTGAATGTCCCTTATGGTGGGGGTCTGAACAGACCAAATATCAAGGTCTCATGTATGATATGAAAAGAAACTGGAATCTTAGGGAGATATCAATCATACCAGTTATTATAGGTGCCACAGGGTTTATTAAGAAGAACCCGAAGTCCTACCTAACTAATATTCCTGGTGAACCAAATGCAAAAGAGATCCAGATCATTGCGCTTAAGGAAACAGCGAGGATATTAAAAAGAGCTCTCGGTTGGTTTCAATTAAAAGCAGGGCAATGTTGGCAGCTGGTTTAGCTGCCCCATATCCAGCGTTACAATCTTTAAATAAAAATAAAATAACGGATAGATTTGTTTGTTTGTTTGTTTGTTGTTGTTTTTTGTTTTTGCTTTTGTTTTTTTGTTTTGTTTTGTTTTTTAGCTTGACGTATTCTTGAGGTCTAGCCTTACATTTCTATATTTCTGTACGAGACTTTGTACGTTAGCAGGTTAGTAGGTTATATTACAGTTTTCGTTGAATTATCAGGCATAAACAGTTGAAAACAGTAATTATTCCCCCTTTATCAGAAGCATTGCTTCTGGCATGAAAACCTCCCCCTCTTTATGTCGCTCTTTCTCTCTGTCTCTCTCCCTTTCTAACAAATAGAAAATCGCTGTTTAATGCTTTAAGCAGTTCCATCTAAAGAATAACACGAACTTTTACGTTTTAGTTTGGAAGCAAACGGCAAACATCGCACTTCACAAGTTTCTTTAAACGATACGTCATCACCGTTTATTATAAAATAACGGATGCATTTGCTTGTTTGTTTTTTATTATTAACTAGCGAGGGGTACCCGGCGTTGCCCGGGTGTTTGGGGGGGGGTTAAAAAAGTAAGTATGAGGATTGAACCCGAACCGTTTAGGCAAAGTTGTAAATTAAAGTGTGAAAAAAAAACGTGCGATGTTAACGATTGCCCCACCGTGAGATGCTAACGGAAACACGTTTGAATTCATTTAATTAGTTGAATTTAGCAGGTGCCCGTTTTAATGAGTTAATGAGGTCAACTGCGGGATGGTATTCATTTACTGCTGAAGGCTTTTTCCCCTACCCCCAAGATGTTATAGGAAAAAGACTAACCCACATGCGGCGAGCGACAAATATTGAATATTTATCTTCCCGAAAGCGAGCAAATTAAATAGACAGGCGAGCTTTGTTGTTAACTGTGAGATATTACGATTTGTATGTGATATAAAAAGTTTTAAAAAGTTATTAAGCGACCGACCGCTTCTCTGAAAAAAGCCTTTTGTTGACATACAGAAAAAGCGAACACACATACATACATACACACATTTTCGCTTTTATATATATATATATATATATATATATATATATATATATATATATAGATAGATAGATAGATAGATAGATTTGAAGCCTTCTTCTTTTTGGGATTTGGCTTTGCACCTCCGTGTGAGACTTTATCCATCGGCAGGTCGGTGAGCTATCTTACAATTTTCTGTTGGTTTATCATGCGTAAATAGTTGAAAAACGGCATAATTACGTTGACACACCGGTTCCCGCTGGATTACCGAAGTTAAGCAACGTTAAACCTGGTCAGTACTAAATGGGTGACCATTTGGGACTTTCAGGTGCTATATGTGCTCTCCGCTTATTTCGGCATTGTTTCCAGTCGTCCTGGTCTTCTCCTTGCCACTGGACTCAAACAGTGCCGATTTGGTTGGGGATTGCGCAACCCTTGTCTTGAATTACACGCGCTACTGCCCCTAAGAGATATCCTTTGTCTTTGGAGACTGAACGGAAGCATAGATGGAGTTGAAAACAGCAATTATCCCCCTTTGTCAGAAACATCGCTCATGGTATAAAACTCCTCTGTCTTTCTCTCTAAAAAATAGAGAATTGCTGTTTTATGGGCTATTATTTTGAATAGGCGTTATTTGTAGATTTTCAATCTTCTCGTTGTATTCATCATTTAACTACAGAATAAATTAGAATTTAGTGAAGAATGCTAGTGTTCACATTGGATTTTAAATCAAACGTAATATTATACAGTTTATTTTCTTTTTTACAAGGGAGCCACCACTTATCAAGGCCCGAAGACCACTCGGGGATAAAAGTTAATGGGCGTAAGATGATAGTTTAGTAATCGTAGGTGGTGTAGATTGGGTAGAATTTGGATTATTTAAAGAGGCGGTTCAACAAGAACTTGTTTACATTGGACTTGAAGGCTATCATATTATAAGTGTCCAGGAAGCAAGCCAATCTTCCACATGCAGGCAATTTTAGAGCACTGTTACGACGGGTGGGTGTGGATTTGATATACACTCAAGGAGAAATATTTACGGCATTGATTCGTATCCTGTTGGTGAGAGCTGCCGACTGTCAATGCGACGATTGTAGGTTCGATCCTCGACTGGGGAAAAGTGTATTTCTAACCGCACTGATGAGTTGTGATACAACAAAACAGTACTGTATGTGGATTACTATATATATATATATATATATATATATATATATATATATATATATATATATATATTCTTCATAGGATTTTTTTTAGTTTCGATTCAAGCTGATGCACCCAAGTCATATGAATATATTTCTTTTAGTCTTGAAATCAAAACTTTATAATATATAAAAATGGATAGAAAATTGGATCTATGATAATACATATGAAATCTGCATAAATTGAAATATCCTATTTAAAAATACTTTACGACGGGCTACGCCGGGCGTCCTTACTAGCTTAGATAAATTTCCACAGGTCCTGCTAGTATATATATAATAATAGATTATATATATATATATATATATATATACATATATATATATATAAAATGTGATAGATTAATATATTAATATGATAGATATCTCGAAATAGTTTACTTATTTCTCGATTGTTTTATTTGTAAATATCGAATAAATAAAAGGATATCGTTTCTGAAACGATCGTACATGTGAATTTAATTTTGTTATGTTTCCTCCTATAAAAACTTGATTGATAATTTCACAATTATTAATCTCTCACGCTGTCTATTTAATTAGCTCTCGATAATTACACCTATTGAGTTTATCATGATTGCAATACTCCGGGCACAGCACGTTTAAATATATTTTACCGTTTCAGTGGTCGGACAACTCGGCGTTCGAACCAAAAATTAGAGATATTCTTGCCTCGGTAGTCGAACGAAATTTCGGAGTTCGAACCGCCGGCTTCGCTTTGAATGTAAACAAGCAGCGGTGTTCCTCAAAGGAATGTTGTAATTCATACTGGTCGTGATACTGGTCGTGCTGTGACAATCCAATCCCACACCGATGACGTCGCCATGGGAGTCTGAACTTTGCAACGAGAGTTATATTTAGAACAGCGTCTTCGACAGTCTAGACAGTGTCTGAGTTATCAGTGTGGCACAAGTGGTTGATGGGCAGAAATCAGAAGCTCTCAGTATTCATTCGTAGACATTTATGCTGACGACACTACCATCTATGGTAGCACTTTGAAGACCGTAAACGACCAAGTTCTCTCTGACTCTCTCTACTCTGATCTTGAGCACGTGGTACAATGGGGGGAAAAGTGGCTGGTTACTTTTAATGTATCTAAAACCAAGCTTCTATCTTTACATCATCAACGCTCTGTTGCCTAGCTACCATCAATCGAAATGAATGGCTCTTGTCTTGGGGAAGCTTCATGTTTTGACAAGCTTTTGGGCTGGATCTTTACTCCCGATTTGAAATGGAACACGTATATCAAATCCATTGCCAATGTCGCTGGAAAAATCGTGGGATCCTTCTACCGCTCCAGTAGATATCTCACTCCTGATGCAATTCTCTACCTATATAAAAGCCAGGTTCAGCCAACGATAGAGTACTGTTACCACATCTGGGCAGGAGCTGCTAGAAGCAGCTTATCCTGTCTTGACAGTGGTCAAAATAGACTTCGTAGCTTAGTGGGGGATGCCTTTTTCTCTTCCCTGCAATCTTTTTCCCACAGAAGAGACGTAGCGAGCCTCTCCCTGCTTTATCGTTATTTCATAGCAGGTGCTCATCTGAACTTCAATCTATGGTCCCCCTTGCCAAACTTTCACAAAAAACACTCGTCTAGCCAGAACCACTATAAACAATTTCCCACACTCTTTATCTGTGCCTACACCTAAACGTAGATTCCATGAACAGGGCTTCTTTCTTAGATCTGCTCGCCATTTGCCTGCTTTCCAGCTGACTACAATCTGATTGTCTTCAAGTCCAACGTGAACAAATTCTTATTGAACCGTCCCTCAAGTAATCCAAGTTACAAAATTCCCACTAATACTTACTACGCTAAAATCACAATGACTAATGGATACCTATTAACCCTTATCCTCGAGTGGCCTCTGGGCCTTGATAAGTGGTGAACCTCACCCCCATGTAAAAAATTAACAAATTCGCACTTTGTTTACTGTTAATTGATTGATGGTTGCTATTTCTTTTGATGGGTTAAGGGCAAAATAAACTGATTGATATCATAATTAAGTTATTGAGTTTGTGCTACGAAACAGATACTGTCAAGAATTGTTAATGTCAACTGAATTAAAGGAATAAATTGTAAGATCGTAAACATCACGAACTTTGGAATATAGACATTTGTTATTTATTCATTATATATATATATATATATATATATATATATATATATATATATATATATATATATATATAAAGAAGATTAGAACAATAGTCTAAAGAGCAGAGTGTATTTTAATGTAATAGCAAAATTACTAGTTTAATTAAAATACAGGAAAGAAAAGTGCTCGTTGTAATTTAGATATATAATAAGCTCGATAAATCACATTACTAAATATATATATATATATATATATATATATATATATATATATATATATATATATATATATATATATATATATATATGAAGTGCCTTAATTAAGTTTCCAGACTTTTTCGTATGGGTATTTTTATTGATAGTACACACATGAAACTTCCCTTCCAAGTAATCTCCTTCGACTGCAATGCACTTGGTGTACTGTTCTACAAGTTCTGGAAGGTCCCATGGCACTCCTATTGTGTGAGCGTGTCAATTGTCTCATAACAAGAGCGTCTAAGGTTTTCCTTGAGCTTAGGAAATAGGCAAAAGTCACAGTGAGCAAAGTCTGGACTTTGGGAGAGTGAGGAACTGTCTTGATGCCCATCTTGGTGAAACAGTCAGTAACCAAGATGGAGTTGTGGACTGATGCATTATCTTGGTAGAATTTCATGACTCGATTTGAAGAGTGATGGCCTCTTCCAACGAAATGTCTTTCTGAAGTCTCTTAAAACAGTACTCCTTGTTGACTGTCTGTCCAGTAGAAATCCAGTGCGTGTAGATGCCGTCTGTGCTGTCAAAAAACGGGATCATCATAAGTTTCTGGATAGATTTCCTCTGTCTGGCCTTCTTGGGTTTTGGTGAGCCAGCATGCTTCGACTGATAACCTTGTCTCTTGGTTTCTGGGTCACAGCATTAGATGCAGCTTTCATTGAACGTCACGAGAGCATTAAGACATCGTCTCTCTTTCTGATCTTCTCTGGGCATCTTTGGGATAAACTTTGCGCAAATCTTCTGTATATTCAGTTCTTTGCGAATAATTGTGTGCACAGTTCCCACACTGACATCAAACTGTGCACTTATTGTCTCTATAGACACACAGCGGCTCTTTCCATGAAATTCTTAATTTGGCTAATCAACTCTGGTGTTCTGAATTCCTTAGTGCTCCCACACCTTTCACGATCCCTCACAGATTTCCTATATTCCTATAATCTCTTATGCCACTAAAAAACTGATGTTCGATGCATACAAAATGATCCAAAAGAAGTCTGGACCATTTTTTTTTTCAAGTTTAAAACAGAATTCTATTGCAAATCGTTCTTCTAAAATGTTCTCACATTCAGATTACCTTTTAACAGTTCACTAGCTGTAACAATCAGGCTTTAGTAGGGTGTATTCCAATTTCTACTGTAGCTGTTCTTTTGAATTTGAAATCATAAAAATTTGTCCGTCATCTTATAAGATATGCAGCAACAACATACCGAATTTTCAAGAGTCACCAAGTTTAAATGCCTGTACAAAAAAAGTCTGGAAACTTATCGAAGTCACCTCATATATATACACGCATACACATGCATATATCTAATATATGAAAACTATATGTCTGTCTGTCTGTTTCCATATTTTCAAATTCTATCTCTCCCGAAACTTAAAGTCGCAGCGCGGCGCTAGAGGCCTCAAATGATTGGATTTTTTACGGAACGTTCTTTTGAGTCTTCAGCCGATTAAAATAGTTTTTAAAGGGTCAAAAATGAGTTAAAATTTAAACGTTATACACTTTTACATTCATTTTAGTTTGTTTTTAATTCTTAATTTTTAATCAATTCATATTCCTGTCACATTGGCAACGTCGGCTGCTTTGAATGCTACACTTTTGGTTTCGATTCCAACTGATGGCACCAAAAAAATTTTTGTTTTCCTTTTGAAATCATGATTCTATAATAATATATTCAAAATCTGGACAAATTAAAACATCATATTTAAGCGTATTTTACGACTAGGCAAAAGCCAGCTGTCATATATATATATATATATATATATATATATATATATATATATATATATATATATATATATTCGTATTCCTATCTGTTTGTTTGTTCGTTCACACGTTGATTAATATATACAAAAATCCATTACGTTATCATATTATTCATTCTTATATATACTATAATTATTGCAAAATATAAGATTAAAGAGGTGACGTCATTTGCACATTACATTAAGAAAAATCGACTTTATTAAATAGTGGTGTATTAGTTATTGTTTATAGTGAGATAATTATTTTAAGTGTTCTATTTAAGCTTATTATTTAAATTTGATAACATTTAATTTAATTTATTTTTACCGACATCGATTTTTTTATGAATCGGTTTGAGTTATTTCCCTTGGGCATGAACGTTGTTCTTTTTGGGTTTTTTTTTTCTTTTTCGGCGCATAATAAAACATTAAAAACTTTCAAGCTGAAAAGATGTCCTAGTACCAAATTTGATTTTTTTTTTTTTTTTTTTACACAGTGGTCACCACTTATCAAGGCCCGGAAGCCACTCAGCGATAAGGGTTATTGCAAGTACAGTACGTTAGTGTGGAGATTTGATGAAGTGTTTACTTAAGGGCGCGGTTCATTAGAAATTTGTTAACGTTGGACTTGAAGACATCCAAGTTGTAGTCAGGTGGGAAGCAGGCAGACGGAACAGAGTTCCACAGGCGTGCAGTTCTAAGAAAGAAACTTTGTTCATGGAATCCACGTTTTGATTTAGGCACAGATAAAGAGTGGGGGAAATTTTTTCACAGTGGATTCTTTATTTAAAACAAAAACAAAAAAAACTTTCATTTACGTTTTTTCACCAGTAACTATTTTTTTTTTCTTTTAATAACACAAAAAGTCATATCTCATCGTTTTTTATAGCATAAACATTCAGTTAACACAAATAATACTTTGGTATTTTTGAAACTTAATTATGTACAGTTTGTTTTCGTTGCAACAGACCGTTTTAACAAATCTTTCTAGACTGAGGTAGCATAAAAGAAATTCGCTAAAACTGGAATATAGTCATAAAAAGGTGCTCAATATCCGTAGAAAAGCTTCTCTTCGTATCCCTTCAGCCAAAATATCTAGTGGAGTGTTTGTCACGTCACGTACTTCTTTTTTCGGGGTGGGGGATTACATTCATACTTTTATTTTTAAATTTTTCTTGGGGTAACGATGAAGTAGACATATAATTATGAAAAACTGCTCAATATTCTTAGTATAGCAAGTGTGGCGAAACCCAACTTCATGTCGACCCTGGCAACGCTGGGTATCCATGCTATTACATATATATATATATATATATATATATATATATATATATATATATATATATATATATATATATATATTATATATATATTACATATAGATATATATATATATGTATATATATATATATATATATATATATATATATATATATATATATTAGTGATGTGACGATTCCAATATATTTCCCGATTCTAATACAATTACCGATTCCGTGCAAAATTTCCGATTCTTTTAAAGCGCTAAATGTTTAACTAAAGAGTTGTTGTTTCCCCCGATTTTCGTAAAAACCCATGTTAAATATATAGATATTTACCTAAACGTAAAATTACACATGTGGAGAACGATCTATCGATTTAAGCTTTACTGGTAATTTAAAATCAATACATATTTATTATTTTATCATTATTACCAGCAATGGAAGGTTTTGGTTTAAACAAAACCAAATGAAAAAGGCAGTTAAAAGAATCGTTTTTGGCATCGGAAAATAGGCATCAACTTTTCCGATTCCGATACTGATTCCGATACCCTCAAATCTTCCGATTTTTCAGATTCCCGATTCCGATTCCAATTAATAATATATATAATATACTAATATATATAATATACTAATATATATATATATATATATATATATATATTTGTGGAAACATATTTTCTTATAATATATATCAATCCTTATTTAAGAAGGTTAATGTAATTACAGAGCAAGATAGTTAATAAATGACAAAAATAGCTATATTCCAAAATTCCTGATGTTGGCCATCTTATAATGTATTCCTTTAATTCAGTTGAAATTTACAATTCTTGACAGTATCTGTTTCGTAGCGCAAAATCAATCACTTAATTATTATACACTTATATATATATATATATATATATATATATATATATATATATATATATATATACTAGCAATAGTACCGGTCGTTGACTGGGTTCAAAAACAGCCTACAGAAAATGGACTCTGATTTATGAAAGTATGATAGGTTATGAAAAGGAAGGGTTGTAAAGAGATAGCTTGTCTTATTATTTTCCATTCGACTACTGGCGAATGTCCGCTTTCCTTGAGTTCCCAGTATTTATTTGCTAGCGTTGTTTTCATACGGTGTTTTTAGTGGAAAATAATAAGACAAGCTACCACGTGTAGGGACCTAGACGACCCATGTAAATTATGCCTTCATAAAAAATTTGCTATCCTGTACTTTAAAGAACCCCAACATCTATTAAACTGTAGAAGAGAAATAGCAAACAACTGTGTTCACAAGATAAAATTTACTCTAGAATAGCGATACAAAATAGTTTAAAAACTAACAAAAACAATAGAAAATATACAAATAAATAAATTAAATAAACATGAATATGCATAAACGATCACACATATATGTATGTATATATATATGTGTATATATATGTATATATGTGTGCATATATGCATGTACATATATATATATATATATATACATATATATATATATATATATATAAAACATAACCAAGATTTAAAACAGATCAAGAAACTAGATATCTAGGATAAATAGAGCACACACAAAGGAACAGGTCAACCAGAGGTCAAATAGGCCTTTGTCCGATAAGTGCATTCTCATTGGCTGATAGGAAGGGCGCGGTGGATACTAGAAAGCTGATTGGCTAACTAAAATCTCAATAGAAGATGCGTATATAAAAACGACAAACAACCACAAAATTCGCGCATAAGCCTGAAGAGTCCTAGAGTGGATGAAACACGGAATATTCAGTGTAGTTTAATCGCCATATATATTTTATAACTGACTATATATATATATATATATATATATATATATATAGTAAAGAAGCTAGTAGATCAATCATGAGTAAATATTCCGGATTTTTATCTCCGCTCGGGAAAATCAAATTATTGGGCTTTTCAGTTCTAAAGTAATATTTTTGCTTTCCTCTATCAAGAAGCGGACGACGTTTTTGAATCACTGACACATGCGCATATGTATGCATAAATATGCGTTTTACTTATATACGTACGCCAAACTGAAGGTATCTATATCAGTTTACATACACACAGACCCCCCCCATAACACTTTCTGGATAACATAAACCGATAAAAAAATATTCTCTGCATAAAGTAAAGTTGTTAAATTTCTAGATTTTGTGTGCATTATCTCTCTCTCTCTCTCTCTCTCTCTCTATATATATATATATATATATATATATATATATATATCCGGTTTTCTTTTGTGTGTATCGATATTACTATTAAAAAACCTCTTTTCTATTTATTTAATGTATTTAGTTGCTTCCCTACCAAAGCAAATTAGGCACAAGGCCGTTTTTAATGTGGGGTAAAAACCAGCTCCCCTAAAAGTAGGCAAAAAGGGGGCAGTCTGGTTACCAAAAATAATAAGTATCCCAGTATAGATGGTTTCCCCTCCATTGACTGGTACAAATTATCTTAAGTGCATCATCTGCAGAACAGATACTATACTTTGATCCCGGGCCGAAGGCCAAGAACAATAGAAAAAAAGGCAAGGTATTTATTTGCTCCCCCACCGAGCAAATTAGGCACAAGGCCGATTTTTAAGGTGAGAAGTGAAGGTGAAATGGAGACCAGCTACCCGGGGATTAGGGGAGCTGGTTAGTTACAATTGGTATGAAGGGTTTCCCCTACATTGACTAAGATCTTATATGTGGGATTTGTATTTATTTGCTTCCCCACTGAACAAATTAGGCACAAGGCCGTTTTTTAATGTGGAGAGAGAGAGAGGAGGGAAGGAAAAGGGGACCAACTCCCGATGGGTGCGAAATGGGAGCTGGATAGTGACAATTGGTATGAAGAGTTGCCCCTACATTGACCAAGGTCTTATATGTGGGGTTACCCCCACATATGGTCTTTGCTTGCAGTATCTGCCGGAACAGATGGTATTTATTTGCTCCCCCACCGAGCAAATTAGGCACAAGGCCGATTTTTAATGTGAGGAGTGAAGGGAGGGGGAAGGGAAAAAGGGGACCAGCTCCCGAGAGGTGGGAAATGGGAGCTGGTTAATGGTCAGGCATGTGGGGTTGCCCCCACATCTGGTCTTTGCTAGTCATAGCTTGCAGCATCTGCCGGAACAGATAGTGTTTATTTGCTCCCCCACCGAGCAAATTAGGCACAAGGCCGATTTTTAATGTGAGGAGTTAAGGGGAAATGGGGACCAACTCCCCGGGGAGAAGGGGAGCTGGATAGTGACAATTGGTATGAAGGGCCGCCCCTACACTGACCAAGGTCCTATATGTGGGGTCTCCCCCACATATGGTCTTTGCTTGCAGTATCTGCCGGAACAGATGGTATTTATTTGCTCCCCCACCGAGCAAATTAAGCACAAGGCCGATTTTTAATGTGAGGAGTGAAGGGAGGGGGAAGGGAAAAAGGGGACCAGCTCCCGAGAGGTGGGAAATAGGAGCTGGTTAATGGTCAGGCATGTGGGGTTGCCCCCACATCTGGTCTTTGCTAGTCATAGCTAGTCATAGCTTGCAGCATCTGCCGGAACAGATGGTATTTATTTGCTCCCCCACTAAGCAAATTAGGCACAAGGCCGTTTTTAATGTGAGGTAAAAACCAGCTCCCCTAAAAGTAGGCAAAAAGGGGGCACTCTGGTTACCAAAAATAATAATTGTCCCAGTATAGAGGGTTTCCCCTCCATTGACTGGTACAAATTATCTTAAGTGCAGCATCTGCCGGAACAGATGGTATTTATTTGCTCCCCCACCGAGCAAATTAGGCACAAGGCCAATTCTTAATGTGAGGAGTGAAGGGAGGGGGAAGGGAAAAAGGGGACCAGCTCCCGAGAGGTGGGAAATGGGAGCTGGTTAAAGGTCAGGCATGTAGGGTTGCCCCCACATCTGGTCTTTGCTAGTCATAGCTTGCAGCATCTGCCGGAACAGATGGTATTTATTTGCTCCCCCACCGAGCAAATTAGGCACAAGGCCGATTTTTAATGTGAGGAGTGAAGGGAGGGGGAAGGGAAAAAGGGGACCACCTCCCGAGAGGTGGGAAATGGGAGCTGGTTAAAGGTCAGGCATGTGGGGTTGCCCCCACATCTGGTCTTTGCTAGTCATAGCTAGTCATAGCTTGCAGCATCTGCCGGAACAGATGGTATTTATTTGCTCCCCCACTGAGCAAATAAGCACAAGGCCGTTTTTAATGTGAGGTAAAAACCAGCTCCCCTAAAAGTAGGCAAAAAGGGGGCACTCTGGTTACCAAAATAATAATTGTCCCAGTATAGAGGGCCCCCCCTCCATTGACTGGCACAAACCATCTTAAGTGCAGCACCTGCCGGAACAGATGGTATTTATTTGCTCCCCCACTGAGCAAATTAGGCACAAGGCCGTTTTTAATGTGAGGTAAAAACCAGCTCCCCTAAAAGGGGTCACTCTGGTTACCAAAAATAATAATTGTCCCAGTATAGAGGGTTTCCCCTCCATTGACTGGTACAAATTATCTTAAGTGCAGCACCTGCCGGAACAGATGGTGTTTATTTGCTCCCCCACTGAGCAAATTAGGCACAAGGCCGATTTTTAATGTGAGGAGTGAAGGGAGGGGGAAGGGAAAAAGGGGACCAGCTCCCGAGAGGTGGGAAATGGGAGCTGGTTAATGGTCAGGCACGTGGGGTTGCCCCCACATGTGGTCTTTGCTAGTCATAGCTTGCAGCATCTGCCGGAACAGATGGTATTTATTTGCTCCCCCACTGAGCAAATTAGGCACAAGGCCGTTTTTAATGTGAGGTAAAAACCAGCTCCCCTAAAAGGGGTCACTCTGGTTACCAAAAATAATAATTGTCCCAGTATAGAGGGTTTCCCCTCCATTGACTGGTACAAATTATCTTAAGTGCAGTATCTGCCGGAACAGATGGTATTTATTTGCTCCCCCACTGAGCAAATTAGGCACAAGGCCGTTTTTAATGTGAGGTAAAAACCAGCTCCCCTAAAAGGGGTCACTCTGGTTACCAAAAATAATAATTGTCCCAGTATAGAGGGTTTCCCCTCCATTGACTGGTACAAATTATCTTAAGTGCAGTATCTGCCGGAACAGATGGTATTTATTTGCTCCCCCACTGAGCAAATTAGGCACAAGGCCGTTTTTAATGTGAGGTAAAAACCAGCTCCCCTTAAAGTAGACAAAAAGGGGGCACTCTGGTTACCAAAAATAATAATTGTCCCAGTATAGAGGGTTTCCCCTCCATTGACTGGTACAAATTATCTTAAGTGCAGCATCTGCCGGAACAGATGGTATTTATTTGCTCCCCCACTGAGCAAATAAGCACAAGGCCGTTTTTAATGTGAGGTAAAAACCAGCTCCCCTAAAAGTAGGCAAAAAGGGGGCACTCTGGTTACCAAAAATAATAATTGTCCCAGTATAGAGGGCCCCCCCTCCATTGACTGGCACAAACCATCTTAAGTGCAGCACCTGCCGGAACAGATGGTATTTATTTGCTCCCCCACTGAGCAAATTAGGCACAAGGCCGTTTTTAATGTGAGGTAAAAACCAGCTCCCCTAAAAGGGGTCACTCTGGTTACCAAAAATAATAATTGTCCCAGTATAGAGGGTTTCCCCTCCATTGACTGGTACAAATTATCTTAAGTGCAGCACCTGCCGGAACAGATGGTGTTTATTTGCTCCCCCACTGAGCAAATTAGGCACAAGGCCGATTTTTAATGTGAGGAGTGAAGGGAGGGGGAAGGGAAAAAGGGGACCAGCTCCCGAGAGGTGGGAAATGGGAGCTGGTTAATGGTCAGGCACGTGGGGTTGCCCCCACATGTGGTCTTTGCTAGTCATAGCTTGCAGCATCTGCCGGAACAGATGGTATTTATTTGCTCCCCCACTGAGCAAATTAGGCACAAGGCCGTTTTTAATGTGAGGTAAAAACCAGCTCCCCTAAAAGGGGTCACTCTGGTTACCAAAAATAATAATTGTCCCAGTATAGAGGGTTTCCCCTCCATTGACTGGTACAAATTATCTTAAGTGCAGTATCTGCCGGAACAGATGGTATTTATTTGCTCCCCCACTGAGCAAATTAGGCACAAGGCCGTTTTTAATGTGAGGTAAAAACCAGCTCCCCTAAAAGGGGTCACTCTGGTTACCAAAAATAATAATTGTCCCAGTATAGAGGGTTTCCCCTCCATTGACTGGTACAAATTATCTTAAGTGCAGCACCTGCCGGAACAGATGGTGTTTATTTGCTCCCCCACTGAGCAAATTAGGCACAAGGCCGATTTTTAATGTGAGGAGTGAAGGGAGGGGGAAGGGAAAAAGGGGACCAGCTCCCGAGAGGTGGGAAGTGGGAGCTGGTTAATGGTCAGGCACGTGGGGTTGCCCCCACATGTGGTCTTTGCTAGTCATAGCTTGCAGCATCGGCTGGAACAGATGGTGTTTATTTGCTCCCCCACTGAGCAAATTAGGCACAAGGCCGTTTTTAATGTGAGGTAAAAACCAGCTCCCCTAAAAGGGGTCACTCTGGTTACCAAAAATAATAATTGTCCCAGTATAGAGGGTTTCCCCTCCATTGACTGGTACAAATTATCTTAAGTGCAGTATCTGCCGGAACAGATGGTATTTATTTGCTCCCCCACTGAGCAAATTAGGCACAAGGCCGTTTTTAATGTGAGGTAAAAACCAGCTCCCCTTAAAGTAGACAAAAAGGGGGCACTCTGGTTACCAAAAATAATAATTGTCCCAGTATAGAGGGTTTCCCCTCCATTGACTGGTACAAATTATCTTAAGTGCAGCATCTGCCGGAACAGATGGTATTTATTTGCTCCCCCACTGAGCAAATTAGGCACAAGGCCGTTTTTAATGTGAGGTAAAAACCAGCTCCCCTAAAAGGGGTCACTCTGGTTACCAAAAATAATAATTGTCCCAGTATAGAGGGTTTCCCCTCCATTGACTGGTACAAATTATCTTAAGTGCAGTATCTGCCGGAACAGATGGTATTTATTTGCTCCCCCACTGAGCAAATTAGGCACAAGGCCGTTTTTAATGTGAGGTAAAAACCAGCTCCCCTAAAAGGGGTCACTCTGGTTACCAAAAATAATAATTGTCCCAGTATAGAGGGTTTCCCCTCCATTGACTGGTACAAACCATCTTAAGTGCAGTATCTGCCGGAACAGATGGTATTTATTTGCTCCCCCACTGAGCAAATTAGGCACAAGGCCGATTTTTAAAGTGAGGAGTGAAGGGAAAATGGGGACCAACTCCCCGGGGAGTAGGGGAGCTGGATAGTGACAATTGGTATGAAGGGTTGCCCCTACATTGACCAAGGTCTTATATGTGGGGTTTCCCCCACATATGGTCTTTGCTTGCAGTATCTGCCGGAACAGATGGTATTTATTTGCTCCCCCACTGAGCAAATTAGGCACAAGGCCGTTTTTAATGTGAGGTAAAAACCAGCTCCCCTAAAAGTAGGCAAAAAGGGGGCACTCTGGTTACCAAAAATAATAATTGTCCCAGTATAGAGGGTTTCCCCTCCATTGACTGGTACAAATTATCTTAAGTGCAGTATCTGCCGGAACAGATGGTATTTATTTGCTCCCCCACTGAGCAAATTAGGCACAAGGCCGTTTTTAATGTGAGGTAAAAACCAGCTCCCCTAAAAGGGGTCACTCTGGTTACCAAAAATAATAATTGTCCCAGTATAGAGGGTTTCCCCTCCATTGACTGGTACAAATTATCTTAAGTGCAGTATCTGCCGGAACAGATGGTATTTATTTGCTCCCCCACTGAGCAAATTAGGCACAAGGCCGTTTTTAATGTGAGGTAAAAACCAGCTCCCCTTAAAGTAGACAAAAAGGGGGCACTCTGGTTACCAAAAATAATAATTGTCCCAGTATAGAGGGTTTCCCCTCCATTGACTGGTACAAATTATCTTAAGTGCAGCATCTGCCGGAACAGATGGTATTTATTTGCTCCCCCACTGAGCAAATAAGGCACAAGGCCGTTTTTAATGTGAGGTAAAAACCAGCTCCCCTAAAAGGGGTCACTCTGGTTACCAAAAATAATAATTGTCCCAGTATAGAGGGTTTCCCCTCCATTGACTGGTACAAATTATCTTAAGTGCAGTATCTGCCGGAACAGATGGTATTTATTTGCTCCCCCACTGAGCAAATTAGGCACAAGGCCGTTTTTAATGTGAGGTAAAAACCAGCTCCCCTAAAAGGGGTCACTCTGGTTACCAAAAATAATAATTGTCCCAGTATAGAGGGTTTCCCCTCCATTGACTGGTACAAACCATCTTAAGTGCAGTATCTGCCGGAACAGATGGTATTTATTTGCTCCCCCACTGAGCAAATTAGGCACAAGGCCGATTTTTAAAGTGAGGAGTGAAGGGAAAATGGGGACCAACTCCCCGGGGAGTAGGGGAGCTGGATAGTGACAATTGGTATGAAGGGTTGCCCCTACATTGACCAAGGTCTTATATGTGGGGTTTCCCCCACATATGGTCTTTGCTTGCAGTATCTGCCGGAACAGATGGTATTTATTTGCTCCCCCACTGAGCAAATTAGGCACAAGGCCGTTTTTAATGTGAGGTAAAAACCAGCTCCCCTAAAAGTAGGCAAAAAGGGGGCACTCTGGTTACCAAAAATAATAATTGTCCTAGTATAGAGGGTTTCCCCTCCATTGACTGGTACAAATTATCTTAAGTGCAGTATCTGCCGGAACAGATGGTATTTATTTGCTCCCCCACTGAGCAAATTAGGCACAAGGCCGTTTTTAATGTGAGGTAAAAACCAGCTCCCCTTAAAGTAGACAAAAAGGGGGCACTCTGGTTACCAAAAATAATAATTGTCCCAGTATAGAGGGTTTCCCCTCCATTGACTGGTACAAATTATCTTAAGTGCAGCATCTGCCGGAACAGATGGTATTTATTTGCTCCCCCACTGAGCAAATTAGGCACAAGGCCGTTTTTAATGTGAGGTAAAAACCAGCTCCCCTAAAAGGGGTCACTCTGGTTACCAAAAATAATAATTGTCCCAGTATAGAGGGTTTCCCCTCCATTGACTGGTACAAATTATCTTAAGTGCAGTATCTGCCGGAACAGATGGTATTTATTTGCTCCCCCACTGAGCAAATTAGGCACAAGGCCGTTTTTAATGTGAGGTAAAAACCAGCTCCCCTAAAAGGGGTCACTCTGGTTACCAAAAATAATAATTGTCCCAGTATAGAGGGTTTCCCCTCCATTGACTGGTACAAACCATCTTAAGTGCAGTATCTGCCGGAACAGATGGTATTTATTTGCTCCCCCACTGAGCAAATTAGGCACAAGGCCGATTTTTAAAGTGAGGAGTGAAGGGAAAATGGGGACCAACTCCCCGGGGAGTAGGGGAGCTGGATAGTGACAATTGGTATGAAGGGTTGCCCCTACATTGACCAAGGTCTTATATGTGGGGTTTCCCCCACATATGGTCTTTGCTTGCAGTATCTGCCGGAACAGATGGTATTTATTTGCTCCCCCACTGAGCAAATTAGGCACAAGGCCGTTTTTAATGTGAGGTAAAAACCAGCTCCCCTAAAAGTAGGCAAAAAGGGGGCACTCTGGTTACCAAAAATAATAATTGTCCCAGTATAGAGGGTTTCCCCTCCATTGACTGGTACAAATTATCTTAAGTGCAGTATCTGCCGGAACAGATGGTATTTATTTGCTCCCCCACTGAGCAAATTAGGCACAAGGCCGTTTTTAATGTGAGGTAAAAACCAGCTCCCCTAAAAGGGGTCACTCTGGTTACCAAAAATAATAATTGTCCCAGTATAGAGGGTTTCCCCTCCATTGACTGGTACAAATTATCTTAAGTGCAGTATCTGCCGGAACAGATGGTATTTATTTGCTCCCCCACTGAGCAAATTAGGCACAAGGCCGTTTTTAATGTGAGGTAAAAACCAGCTCCCCTTAAAGTAGACAAAAAGGGGGCACTCTGGTTACCAAAAATAATAATTGTCCCAGTATAGAGGGTTTCCCCTCCATTGACTGGTACAAATTATCTTAAGTGCAGCATCTGCCGGAACAGATGGTATTTATTTGCTCCCCCACTGAGCAAATAAGGCACAAGGCCGTTTTTAATGTGAGGTAAAAACCAGCTCCCCTAAAAGGGGTCACTCTGGTTACCAAAAATAATAATTGTCCCAGTATAGAGGGTTTCCCCTCCATTGACTGGTACAAATTATCTTAAGTGCAGTATCTGCCGGAACAGATGGTATTTATTTGCTCCCCCACTGAGCAAATTAGGCACAAGGCCGTTTTTAATGTGAGGTAAAAACCAGCTCCCCTAAAAGGGGTCACTCTGGTTACCAAAAATAATAATTGTCCCAGTATAGAGGGTTTCTCCTCCATTGACTGGTACAAACCATCTTAAGTGCAGTATCTGCCGGAACAGATGGTATTTATTTGCTCCCCCACTGAGCAAATTAGGCACAAGGCCGATTTTTAAAGTGAGGAGTGAAGGGAAAATGGGGACCAACTCCCCGGGGAGTAGGGGAGCTGGATAGTGACAATTGGTATGAAGGGTTGCCCCTACATTGACCAAGGTCTTATATGTGGGGTTTCCCCCACATATGGTCTTTGCTTGCAGTATCTGCCGGAACAGATGGTATTTATTTGCTCCCCCACTGAGCAAATTAGGCACAAGGCCGTTTTTAATGTGAGGTAAAAACCAGCTCCCCTAAAAGTAGGCAAAAAGGGGGCACTCTGGTTACCAAAAATAATAATTGTCCTAGTATAGAGGGTTTCCCCTCCATTGACTGGTACAAATTATCTTAAGTGCAGTATCTGCCGGAACAGATGGTATTTATTTGCTCCCCCACTGAGCAAATTAGGCACAAGGCCGTTTTTAATGTGAGGTAAAAACCAGCTCCCCTAAAAGTAGGCAAAAAGGGGGCACTCTGGTTACCAAAAATAATAATTGTCCCAGTATAGAGGGGTTCCCCTCCATTGACTGGTACAAATTATCTTAAGTGCAGCATTTGCCGGAACAGATACTACACTTTGATCCCGGCCCGAAGGCCAAGAACAACAGAAAAAAGGCAAGCCACTTTTCTGTTTATTAAAAAAGAAAATACAATTTTTCTTATAACTTGATTGTAGAATTGCATTCATTAGCAAACGATCTAGCTAATTTGCATATTCTTTTAATTAATTCCCTATTAGTTGCTTTTGTTTTTTAATGGGATAATCATCTTTAGTTAACTATTACCTGTAATTATATTCATGCAGATATTCAACATGATTTGTACTTGCGAAAAAGTTTATAGGAAACACAAAATTGTTTCCATATATATTTATGTATACGTATATATTTTTGTTAAACAAATCTATCTATCTATCTATCTATCTATCTATCTATCTATCTATATATATATCTATAAAATTGAATGTGTCTGTATATCTGTCTGTGTGTCTGTCTGTGTACATTTCCCTACGCAATAACTCTGTCAATTTTAAGTCTACAGACTTGAAATTTGATATACAGGGTACTGAGATTTGGGAAAATCTATGTGATTGATTTTTTTTCCAGAAATTTGACTGTTAAGGGGTCAAAGTTCAACGATTTGACCTTTGACAACTCTACCAAACTCCTCCGACAATTTTGGGTCTAAACAGTTGAAATTTTAGATATAGGTTTGTTGGACATGGATCTAACTTAATAACTTTATCAGCGCCCTAAACAAATAAGGTTAAGGGGTCATAATAGGGGCCAAAGTGTAAAAAACTTACCTTTTTTTTTGTTTTTCTTTTTTTTGCTCAGCATACACCTCACACCCGGGCAACGCCGGGCACCCATGCTAGTATATCTATAAAAGTGAACGTATCTGTGTGTCTGTGTGTCTGTGTACATCTACCTACGCAATAACTCTGTCAATTTTTAGTCTACAGAATCGCAATTTGATATACCGTGTACTGAGATTTGGGAAAATCTGTGATCGGTTATATATATATATATATATATATATATATATATATATATATATATATATATATATATATATATATATATATTGCTATTCTCTTAAAACCACACAAAAGAGTCCAAAGCTCAAAGCTAATGCTTCTAGAACTGGACAGAAAAAAACAAAGTTCGAATAGAAATAAATAAAATTTGTGTTTTGTTAAATTATTATTTTTTTTATAATCTATTCAGCCGTTTCGCTCGAAGAAAATCAAAATTACATTTTGTAATTTTAATACAAAAGGCTGACAATGTTGAGCCCATCAGTAGAAATTTATATAAAACGAGACGTGGCTCACCCAAAAGCATAACATTGAAAAAATATTAAAACCAGCATGACTCATGGAAATTCAACGGAATGAGAAACATATTTAATCAATAAATATGTTTCGTATATATATATATATATATATATATATATATATATATATATATATATATATATATATATGAAATTTTTCCTATATACTGCTCTGGCTACACATTGAACACTCTAGTCCGGTTTTTTCACCACTGGGAAATATATATATATATATATATATATATATATATATATATATATATATATATATATATATATATATATATATATTATTTTAATTGGAATTCATTATTGAGATGAGTATTATTTATATTAATTTATTTATTGTGGACAATTATTCTCATCTTTATTAGTTGTTTGTCAGGTGGTAACCGTGACGGATAGGAAGTTTGTTCGAGTGCAATTATTTAATGGATGAAATTAATAGAAAATAAGGAATAATTTAATTTTCAAATGGGAAGTTGTGGCCATATTATGTCTCGTTAAATTCAAAGAAAGTAACGCAAATAATCTAAAACTTGGGAAATATTTGATAATTGGTGTCTAGTTACTATGGTTAAAAATTTCATAAAAATTGGAGGCATTTGATTTATAAAAAAATAAATGAATTGAGTACCATCAGCTATAATCGAAACTGAAACCAAAACTTATGAAGAATTCTTGGTAAAATTATTTATTACAAGAAATGAAGTCCATAACAATTAAACGACAGTCACTCAGACGTAAGCGTCACACACAAAATAAATAACACACACGCTATCCTATTAATATATAGATTGTATTAGCTCATTTTTAAAAAAAATCTAGTTTACATGAGTTTAGATAAAATGGCTTAAAACCAAAAAAGAATTAAACGCAGACCGTGAGTTGAATTTTAGACATTTGACAGACAGCGTTGGTGTTGGAAATTACGGTGTTGTTTGAAGATGAGTTCTTAGCTTTGATCACCAGTGTAAGCTCATAAAGACTACAGAAGATTTACACATGTCCTTTTTTTTACACCAATAAAAATAGTAAACAATTTCAGCGACAGGGAGAAAATTCGAAGGATAAGAGTTAACTACTTTCCTAAAGATAAGAATGCGGGGGGGGGGGCAATTTAATTGAAACTTTTAAAATAATTAGTAATTCTAATGAGACATGCGCAAAGAGGCGTAACGAACAATTTATGTAAATTTATATATATAAATTTATATATATAAATTTTATATATAAATTTATATATATAAATTTATATATATAAATTTATATATAAATTTTATATATAAATTTATATATATAAACTTATATATATAAATTTATATATATAAATTTATATATATAAATTTATATATATAAATTTATATATATAAATTTATATATATAAATTTATATATATAAATTTTATATCTAAATTTATATATATAAATTTTATATATAAATTTATATATATAAATTTTATATCTAAATTTATATATATAAATTTATATATATAAATGTATACATATAAATTTATATATATAAATTTTATATATAAATTTAGATATATAAATTTATATATAGGGCTGAGTTGAAAAGATGTAAAAAGAGAAATGGGCGAAAGTATCATCATCCGCGGCAGCATCAGAATCATCATCAGCAGCAAAAGTAATCATTCAAACTCCAATCTTTTCTCATCATAATAGCGATAGCAGCATCGGATTGTCAGAGCTAATCCGAAAAATTCCGATCTTAGCAGGACCATCTATGGCGGAAAAGTCTGGCACCTTACGGTATTATATCAAAAATTCGCCTAAAATAACTGAGGTGTAAATCCAGGAGGTGTCGGTGCCAGGAATCGTTGTCTTCTGATCGTCTCAACCTCTGTGTGTTTCCAGCAAAGACGAGTCAAGTGCAGAACGACACACTGATAAAGTAAATGCTGTTTTTGTGCCATTTATGGGTCAAACCATCCTTGACTTCACATGCAAACGCTGGGTCTTGCTACTCTCAGTGCCAGGGATAAACCTCTGCAAGTTTGCAGTTTTAACCAATAACTGCAACTAACAAGGACTTACTGAAGAGTAGAAATGTATCGGCCTGCTGTTCGTGCGTTCTATGCAGAAGATCGATTCACTAAACAAAATACCAAACAAACAATCAGCAGTAGGCGCAGTAACGCTTCCTAAACTTCAACACTTATACACGGTGAAAGAAACAGTAGAAGCGTAATAGTGTTAGGCCTATCCAGATAAGATGGCTATAAAAAGAAATATAAAGGAAGCCAACATAAGAATTAGCCATGCTCTGGTCGTCACTCATTCTAAGTGTGGAAATAAGGATATATCAAGCACAAATTTATGGAGTGAGGATAGCAATGTTGCTTTCATGCATTACTTTCTGTATTCAGAGGCAAAATCTTCCCTGACTTCGTCTGCAACTGTTGAATCTTTCTGCTTTGGCTTTCGAATGTGAATAATGTGAGAGCTATGGCATCTGGAATTCTGATTTCTACCAGGGTCGTCCTTGGAAAACAGCATTAGTACCAAACGGTATTAAGAGCCAATAAAGCTCTAGTATCCAGGGTAAGTAGCCACCAGGATTCATCGTCCTTTGATCGTCTCTATTTTTTGCGTGTGGCAAGCATTGACATGTCAAGCACAAAACCGCAAATTCATAGATTGAAGACAACAACTTCCTTTCGTTAGTAATCGCTATTCCTTTATATTTTATGGGATAAACTTTCCCCTATAAGCCTTTCTATACTGGCATTCGGAAGTTAATAATTAAAAAATAAAACAAATAAAAACTTAAAGAACAAAAAACAACAACAGCAGTAACATCTGCCTAACACCTAATTCTTTTCTCACTGTTCTGGGGACGATTGCAATTTGGTAATGTCAGAGTATTGCCTTTTAGAACATCAGTCCCTGCCGCGGTTATCTATAACGAACAGGTATATCACAAAGCGAAATTAGGGCTCTGGCGAAAATCCAGGAAGAGTAGCCATCAAGATCCGCCCAACTCTAGTTAGCAAGCAAGACGTGTCTAGTGCAGAACCAAAAATCAATAAAGTGAAAATAGGAAATTTGCTTTCGCGTAATTTATTTGTTTATTCTGGTCCAAACCTTCCCTGATTTCATATGCAAACGTTGAACATTGCTGTTGCGTAGTATTGGGGGGGGGATGCAATTTTCCATGTCTAGCGAATATCTGCAAGCAAGCCTTCATACAAACATAATCTTTTGTGAGATATATGCAGAACTTTAACTCGCTGGACAATCCTGCATGAACGAGTTAGTGGGATCTACGGGGACACTGGAGAGAAAGTTAGGCAAACAGCTGGAAAAGTCTCTCACCAAGCAACAGCAAGTGACACTTAACAAACTCTAAGAGAATTGACTGTATTGACAGCCGAATGCATCGAAAGTTCGGTGTGAAAAAAAGGAGACAATTGAGCACGTCATCTACGACTGTCGGCAAATCAACCGACAAACATCCCCATCCCCAGACGCTCTGTGTGTTTATTTTAGGCTTCTGCTCCATAGATGAGGCAACATAGGCTTTATTCTGATTAATGATTATCTACCTCTTAGATAACGTGATCGTTTTCCCCTTTCCCATGTTAAGAATGATTTTCTTGTCCGCTTGAACATGTCTAATTATCCGGCCAAAATGGACAGCAAAATCCGAAAGTAAAAAAGAACAGACACTGTTGATTATGGTCACTTAATCCTTGCCTTCCGAATATTGAAAGAATGGACCTCTGTGGCCGACCGACCAGATGTCCCTAAACCAACAGGAAGGTCATAAGAACAGATTTCATCATCATCATCATCATCACCATCATCATCATCATCATCGTCGTCGTCGTCGTCGTCGTCACCGTCGTCGTCGTCATCGTCATCGTCATCGTCGTCGTCGTCATCATCATAATTATCATCATTATCATCATCATCACCATCGTCATAGTCGTCATCATCGTCATCGTTTTCATCATCATCATCATCATCATCATCATCATCGTCATTACATCATCATCATCATCGTCATCGTGGTCGTCGTTATCGTTGTCATCATCATCGCCATCGTTGTCATCGTTATCGTCGTCATTATTATCGTCATCATCATCATCATCATCATCATCACAATCAAAAGTAACCATTATTTTCAGGCATTTCTGATGAAACTTGCATTGCACTACAATAAAACCAGAATATTGATCCACCTAATCATATTATGCTTTCAGACAATTTTATATCAACATGACAATATTCTGCTTCCAGATGCAATCTACACTGGTCATCCGTTTTTTGATAAAATCGGCTTTTTAACATATTTTATTTAGATAACTTCATTTTTTTCGGCCATTCGACTTCTCGTGATAATTTCTCAAGATACGGTCTTCCCATAACAATTTCTGAACGATTCAGCCAATTTTCTAACTTTTTTTCTTCTTACGGTCACTGACAGCGGCTCATTTTTATTCATTGGTTGTCTGTCTTCATAGTAACTTTTGAACGACCAGAACTTAATTTTCTTTAGTGAGAATTGGATATTGCCAAATGTATGCCAACTCGATTCATACTAAACCAAAAATGTCCGCACGTTTTCATTATTTTAGACATCCCAATTATGTTTAAGTTGAATTCCATTAATGTTAGATAATTGCAGGGTTAAAAGTGTTAATTATCTATAGATCTATATATCTGTCTATCTGTATGTTTATGAAATTATTATCTAACTGGCGAAGCAAACACAGAGAGTTAAAATGTCATTGTTTTGAAATACACGTCAAGCTCATTGGCCGGAAGTGACGTGTCCGTTCTTCCGGTTTTTGAGCAGCTAGGTAAGTTTGGTTGAGTTGGATTTCAGACGTGGAAGACAGGACGGGTTAAACGAGAGGGAGGTGACGTGTCTCAAAATGGAGACTATGAGAAACCCAAAGGCCAGACATTCAATTTCCATTCTTCTAACGACACCTGGGAAGTAAAATAAAATATTTATATAAAAGCAATCATTCGTTTTGGATCGTTAGAAACGTCTTTGTTCAATAGATTCCAGCTCTCCCAATAACGGATGACATCGCCAGGTAGGGCCAACAGACAGATGGCCACTCTCACATATATATATATATATATATATATATATATATATATATATATATATATATATATATATACTAGCAGTTCAGCCCGGCTTTGCTCTGGCCCTATGTAGTGTTCATAACTTGCCTTACGTGTGAATACACATTATGTACGATTTCAAATATTTAGATCAAAATTTGGCTGAGTAATTTACTCAGACAATTTCTGGTTTAAACATTTTAAATTTTACATAAAAGGTATTTAGAGATAGGGCAAGCTTTTTAATCGGTTTGGGTCGAAAATTTGAGCTACCAATATATAAATGTGTGTATGTATGTTTGCACGTCTGCCTAAAACTTTCGACGGAGGCGACAATCAGTATTGTTTTGAAGCTCGACCCTTCAGACGACAAATACCGAAAAATTGGCTAAAAACATTAATTTCTTCACCCTCAACTGGGCACTTCTCTACAGGAAGGGGTCGCTTTTTTCGCCGATCTTTTCGAAAGTCATCCCCTCTCTTCTATTGTCTAGCCTTAAGTTAAACCTACGTCACTTCCAGTATAACACTGGTCGTAACACCAAAGACGTCACGTTTTTGCCCGTTCTTTTTCTCCTTCACGGTACGGGTGTGACGTAATCCCCCATTGGGCAGCTTTAGAACTACGCTGAGATAGCTAATCTTCCCGGATGACGCCAGATACCCCGAGAAATTAAAATAAAGAATATAAATATAGATATATTTTAATTCATTGTCAAAATAGATATATTTGTTTTTTGGTTGGAAAAACCTGAGATATTTTGTTATTTGGAAAAACTCAACAACAGGAAATGTGAGGATGTTAGAAGAACATATTGTACTGGCTGAGTGATGGCTGATGGCCTCAAGGTTATGGGATTTTGATGTTGAGTTGAATATCAGATTGTGGTTGAACCGCACACCCGCATTTGGGGTTTAGCGTGATTTGATTGGCTGGGGAGACATCGGGTCGATACGCTCGAAAATTAGTCAGATTCTTTGTTGATTTTGGGGAGAAGAGATCGTATAGAAACGGCCATTCCCTGGAGACAGGACCCCTCTACCTCCTCATCCCCACCCGTCTGTCGCTGTCTGTGAGGAGATTTGAGACTTTGAAAAATTTACTAAGAACTGAATGATATTTGTAAAAACATTTGTACATAACTTTGTGAAAATTAACTCTGTAGACTAGAGTTATACGAGTTTGTTTTTCTTCCTGCCTTCGGCTTCGATATTCGCTTTCAGCATACAGGATTCAATGTAACAACCCTCAGAGAAGAACTAGACGACACGAGCTGAGAATTCCAGATAAACAGGTGTCCTAGCCAGCTTCATCAGTGAGGGGGTACACGAGTTCGAGCCTGCCTTCCTACAACCACTTTTCTTTTCTTTTTTTTTTTTTTTTGCTCAACACACACCTCCAAACACCCGAGCAATGCCGGACACCTACGCTAGTAGATATATATAGATAAGACCACATATGGTTCAAATAGGGAATAACCACAGACATTCATTTAGGCCACGTAACACACCTCAATACACACACACATGTTCACACACAACGTATTTGGGTCCTTAAAATACACACATGTCGAGTTTATACACCGTCGATTTGTGACCTATTTGAGATTAAGATGATTAACACCCATTAACCCCATTTTGGTTGTTATACAACATTAAGTTTTATTCCTATCATTCTTTTTTCTTTTGAAATTTCATTAAGTTGCATTTCTTCTTCGGGTTAGCTTTAATTCAAACCACAGGTTATCGTCATATCGTAGAATTCTGAAGATTCTATTGTTGGCATTGGTTTCTCCGAAATTTCTGTAGTCATGATTCTTTCTAGAAAGAGATCGAGGATTACAGAAGGGACCACGTAGAGGGTGCTAACATCTTGGAGAAAATTATTTTTTTGTTGGTTGGTTGGTTGTTGTTTTTGTTTTACGGCATATCAACCCTTTTCAGGTTATTTAATGCCGAATCCAGTAATTTTGAAGAAACTTTTTTAAATAGAATATATTGTTTTGTTTTTTTCAAGTCAGTTTCTATTGAACCCATAGTTGGGACCCTAACAGGTACTACCACTCCGGGTCAGAGCGGACCTGGGAGCAATGGCAATTAAAGGGTGACTCCACACTCCCCAAAGCCCGCAAGCTAGGCCTCATCATCGGATATAGTTTAAGGTCACATCCAGGACCGATTTTTTTTTGTGGAATGAACCGGATTCGAACTTGAGACATTCAAGTCGTCATTCTATGTCGTTAACCACTAGATTATAGTCACCTTCCAAATCATAGTTTTTTATTATTATTATTATTATTATTATTATTATTATTATTATTGGCCCCCTGACAAAAGGAGGGATGGCCCTGTAAATTCACCCTTGTCCGTTCATCCATTCGTCTGTCCGCACTTTTCTCAATAACTACGCCTTGGAATTTTTTTTTAATTTTGCACAAACATTAAACACGATATGAGTAAAAAAAAAAGTAACAGGAAGGATTTTCTGGGAAAACTACGGTTGCCTCCCCCAGGGGTGTCTTTCGAATTTAAATGGCTAAAATTGACACTTTTGTGCTTATTAAAAAAAAATTCATGCCTTGAATTTTTATAAAACTTTCTGAAAAGTTTTAAATTACTGATTTCTATATAACTTTGTTTGCCTATATATGCGATAACTCTTGGGTGTACCCCCAGGAGCTCCTTTAGGGCTAATAAAAACACTCCATTTTTTTTACTACTTTACCATATTTGTCCAAATGTTTCTGTGTATGTCTATTTAGCAGTTTTGCATGGTGCTGAACTCAAATTTAAATATATTAAGGCCTTGGGGACTTTTGAGGCTAAATAGGGGGGAGGCAAATGATGGATATAGTCATTTCTGTTTTTGCAGAATTAAACTTTACAGTTAAACTGTTTGTTCATTTTTACCAGGATTTGACATCCTCTGGAGGCTTTTGGGAGTAAATGGGGGGGGGGGTAAATGCTGAACTTAGTCATTTTTTATGCCTCGTTCACTGAGCACTCACGGGAGACCATGCATGCTTCACTTGTTATTTATTGAAATTAGAATTTTAAAATAAAAAAATCTAATAATAAATCTTATATTTTAAACATAAACATTTTCCTGATAAACCACCCCCTTGGGTAATCCAATTTATCAGGTCTCCATTACTAATGATTACTACCATATTATCCCATTGATTACTCTACACGCAATAATCCTTATCCTCGAGTGGCCTCCAGGACTTGATAAGTGGTGACTCCCATGTAAAAAAAAGGGTTTGCATTACTGTACACATAGATTCGAAAAAGTTGTCAAAAAAACAAATATATAACAAATAAATGTTATCAAAAGCAAGATAAGTTACTTTTCTACCAAACTGGATATATTTTTCGTGTTTTTATTCAATTTAACATGTTTATTCAGCTCGAAAAGCATACAGTTTTTACCGATGTATTGGAAAATTCAAAATGGCGTCCGACACTCTCTTTAACACGGTAAGTTCAGGAAAAGATGTTATAAATAATAAACTAGAAAAAATACTGTTAGAAATTCGCTCATTATATGTTACCGTGACATAAGTTGACATATATTCGGTGTTTTTTAAATAGTATTTTATCTAGTTTATTATTTATAACACCTTTTCCCAAACTTACCATGTTAACGAGAGTGTCGGGCGCCATTTTGAATTTTCCAATACATCGGTAAACACTGTATGTTTTTCGATCTGAATAAACATGTTACGTTGAATAAAAACAAAAAAAAAATGTATCCAGTTTGGTAGAAAAGTAACTTTTCTGCCCTTTGATAATATTTATTTGTTATATTATAGTAAGAAATAAAAGCTGTTTTCGCTATTTTTTGTTGCGTGCAGATTATTAATTATCTTTCAAGTTGACAAGTTGTGTACTTCTGCTATAATCCAAAGAATGACTATATGCTGATATATATATAAAAATATAACAACATTTCTTTATTCTCGGTGACAGTATAGATGGTTGTTGTTAGTTCCTATTTACAATGCCTCCCCACGGGACAGACTTAGACACCAGGGTCGTTTTTTAATATGGAGAAAAGGAACAAAAATAAAAATTGTCTCAGTCGTGAAGGATTTCTCCTCCACTGACAGAGAACAAGAAATTGAAGTGTAGATCTGAAGAACAGATGGTATTTATTTGCTCCCCCACCAAGCAAATTAGGCACAAGGACAATTTTTAATGTGAGGAGTGAAGGGAGAGGGAAGGGAAAAAGGGGACCAGCTCCCGAGAGGTGGAAAATGGGAGCTGGTTAAAGGTCAGGCATGTGGGGTTGCCCCCACATCTGGTCTTTGCTAGTCATAGCTTGCAGTATCTGCCGGAACAGATGGTATTTATTTGCTCCCCCACCGAGCAAATTAGGCACAAGGCCGATTTTTAATGTGAGGAGTTAAAGGGAAAAGGGGACCAACTCCCCGGGGAGTAGGGGAGCTGGATGGTGACAATTGGTATGAAGGGTTGCCCCTACATTAACCAAGGTCTTATATGTGGGGTTTCCCCCACATATGGTCTTTGCTTGCAGTATCTGCCGGAACAGATACTACACTTTGATCTTGACCCGAAGGCAAGGTTGGTGTTAGTTGTGAGATGCATGTGGCATAATTCGACGGGTTGATTCTTCTTGGCCTAATGGCCAACCAACAACAATATCATTTTCAGTTATTGTTCTTGTTATATCTCTTATTATATAAGTGTTTGTGACCACCTGAAACGCCAATTCTAGGGTGGTATTGTTACTGTAACCACAACCCAAGGGCGTTTTTATTCGACCTCGTTCATTGGACTGACTTGACTTTGATTACATCGGTGTCGAACATGAACTTTCAAGCATTTAACTTGTCTTCTTCTTGGCAATTCCAAGTTTGTTGATTTTATACGAAGCTGTCTGTCATGTTTATAATTTTTTATTCAAATGGCGTTTTGGTACATTTGATAATTATTATTTTTCTTCAGGTTTAAAATTTTTGTCAAAAAGATCTCTCGCTAGACGCGGTCTATTATTACTAAGATGTTCAATGCATCATTTTTATTTAAATCGCCTTTTGGTACATTTGATAATTATTATTTTTCTTCAGGTGAAAATTTTTGCCAAAAAATCTCTCGCTAGACACGGCCTATTGTTACTAAAATATTCAATGCATAATTTTGATTTAAATCGCCTTTTGGTACATTTGATAATTATTACAAGTGCGAGCTTTTGTCCAAGCGATCTCTCAGTACACATGGTCTAACGGGTTCCGTTCGAAATTCCGTCCAAATTCGCGAGTTCGACAGAAACATTCCGTAGTTCAACAAGAAGGAAGGTCGGCGGTTACATCGACCGAAACGTTGTGAAAATAACACTCCAGATGAGGACAGTAGTCCGATGAATCCAAATAATATGAATAACCAAGCCACAACTAAAAAATTCAGAAATATTCAACACAAGATGTTAAAACAAACGATGTAAAGCAATATTGTGTTGATTCATTGGCATTTCTGATCAGTCATGAAATTATATATAGATATTTACCTCTCAACATCCTCTAGCGCATGTGAAGACAGCTTATTAGAATTTGTTTCCCCCCACTCACTCTTCATTGATGAGTCACTTTTTGCTGATTTAAGGGGTCACGTGAGATAGCTCATAAAAGCCCTCGAATGAGTGTTCGCTGTCTGTTTCGCCCTTTTTTATATCCAGCATCAGGATGCAGCTGAAGCTCGGTAATACATGCCCAAGATGGCAGTCACAGAAACCCAGTCCCCTTTCTGCCGTTATTGGACTGATTTGAAGACTATTTGTGACAATCCCGAAATGGCAGTTACAAGTAAGCCTTCATTTATCACCGAATTCTTGCTAGGATTGCAACCAAGACCGATATAAAAAGAGCCCAAATTTAAGGAAGCACAGTGTCACCTGCTATTCGAACTTTCCACCTCACATAAGTTCTCGCATATCACGGTTTTTTCTTTGCTTTTTTTTGTTTTGTTTTGTTTTGTTTTTTCTTGCAAATTTTCTTCTTTTCTGTACAATTAACTTTTTTTTGTATCACCAATTTGTTCATCGAGAAAAATTGCTTTAAATACTGTAAACACTTGTCGTGTTCTTTCTCGCAAAGCAACTATCGCCATTGTGGGAACATGATGAGAATTGGCAACCGGATGTTAACGCATCCACCATGAGAGACAAAATAAAAAATCGTCGTTTGCACATGGCTCCACGCCTCGCTTCCGCTTGGGAAGAAAAAGTAAGATAACCACAAAATAATTATCAACCAATGGCAGAGCTCCGCGCCTAAAATAAACACCTCAAATATCACAGTCGCTGGGAGCCAGTTTGCCACTATAAAAACGAGGTATTTGAAGGAACCGAGAGGAGGGAACAGGAGATTTTCGTCCAGCTTCGTCAGTGAACGCACGGACATTCTCCCACCCGACCTAAAGAGATGAAGAAGAAAAAGAAATAAGGCACGAGTGAACTGAAGCCGACTACGCTCTCATGTTATGGGACAAACGCCTTCAATTCGATACGATGTCTAATTCACACAAACCAAAGAAGAGAGAGGAGGAGAAAGAAGACGAAGACGCCGGGCTGCTAGCGCTGATGAAAGAAGAGACTCGCTTTCCAATGACAAGCCAGGACACGTATCACCGACAGCAGGATGACCGGCTCACCCTAACCCTCTCCATCTCAAAAAAGATAAGTTACATTTTACGAACATTCATTCCTTGTCAATTCATACATACCTTCAAACATTTTACGAACATTCATTCCTTGTCAATTCATACATACCTACAAACATTTTACGAACCTTCATTCCTTGTCAATTCATACATACCTACAAACGTTTTACGAACATTCATTCCTTGTCAATTCATACATACCTACAAACATTTTACGAACATTCATTCCTTGTCAATTCATACATACCTACAAACATTTTACGAACATTCATTCCTTGTCAATTCATACATACCTACAGACAGTTTACGAACATTCATTCCTTGTCAATTCATACATACCTACAAACGTTTTACGAACATTCATTCCTTGTCAAATCATACATACCTACAAACATTTTGCGAACCTTCATTCCTTGTCAATTCATACATACCTACAGACAGTTTACGAACCTTCATTCCTTGTCAATTCATACATACCTACAAACATTTTACGAACATTCATTCCTTGTCAAATCATACATACCTACAAACATTTTACGAACATTCATTCCTTGTCAATTCATACATACCTACAAACATTTTACGAACCTTCATTCCTTGTCAATTCATACATACCTACAAACGTTTTACGAACATTCATTCCTTGTCAATTCATACATACCTACAAACGTTTTACGAGCATTCATTTCCTTTGTTAAATCACATTCCATCCTACGAACACTTTGCCTCTCCTAATACAAATTGTTGGTAGTAAATGAAATCAGTTCTCAACCTTCAATATTCGTCTGCCTTTATATCGAGTCAGAATCTACACACTTCCAACGTTATTCATTTCAGGTATTCTTGGTTGTGGCCTCTATGGCATCCTTTCCTCCCCCTAATCATTCTCATAAATACTCAGGCCATACCATATTCTGTTTCACAGCGTCTCCTCAATTTGTTACCGCATTCTCGCGTGTGAGAATTGAACTTTTTCCTCCAGGTAAAATTAATCGCAATAACCTAGATATTTACCCAGATCCTAAGTCGACAAGTAACGAACTCGACAATCCCCAGGAGAGTAATGTTTGCAAGTAATGAGAAAATATACTTTTTATTACCCATGAAAGATAAGTTTTTCTGAATGAGATCAGCTTTTACAGAAACGTTCAGCTCTTATTTATTGGCCTGCGTAATATTGACGGCGTTATTTTAAATTCTATAACTGTTTTAATATCATCTAAAATGGAACACGTACATCAAATCCATTGCAAAGGTCGCTGCAAAAACGGCGGGATCCTTCTATCGATCCAGTAGATATCTCACCACTGATGCAATTCTCTACCTATATAAGAGCCAGGTACGTCCAAGGGTGGAGTACTGTTGCCACATCTGGTCGGGAGCTGCGAGAAAAACCTTATCATGCTTTGATATAGTTCAAAATAGACTTTGTATCCTAGTAGGAAATGTCCTTTTCTCTTCCCTGCAACCTCTTTCCCACAGAAGAGACGTTGCGAACCTGCATTTGCTTTATCCTTATTTTCATGGCAAGTGCTCGTCTGAGCTTCAATCTATGCCCCCCTCGCCAAACTTTCACAAGAAACACTTATCTATCTGAAAACACTATCAATAATTTCTCCTACTCTTTATCTGTGCCTAAACCTAAACGTAGATTCCATGAACAAAGTTTCTTTCTTAGAACTGTACGCCTGTGGAACTCTACTCCCTTTGCCTGCTTTCCAGCTGACTACAATATGGTCGTCTTCAAGTCCAACGTAAATATGTTCTTGATGAGCCGTTCCACTTAAGTTAACCAATTTACCGAATGTTCACTACTACTGATTACTATATTGACTACTGCACACTCTTTCACTCTTATCCTCGAGTGGCCTCTGGATCTTGATAAGTGGTGACGCCTATGTAAAAAAAAAAATCTACAGCGGAGTGCGAAAGTAATTTTATCCTTACCAAGTATCAATTGAGTTTTTTCCTTGTTTGGTTTTTTTTTTTTGGGGGGGGGGTATTTTTGTTTGTTTTTGTTTTTTGCTACGAGTAAAATGTGGTATGTATGTTCTTATACTACACTTGTGTTCCTGTCCTCGGTTGTGAGAGAGAAGTCTTTCTAGCCTGAGGCAATTTTTGTATTTTTGTTCCAATCTAGAGTGACCCTTTTTCAGAGCTATATTTTCCCCACATAAAAACCAAGCTTGTGTCTTACTTTGCCCTATCTAGCTGTTCACCCGGCGTTGTCTGGTCGTAAAATATGCTTAAAAATAATATTTTACTTTCTGCAGATTTCATATTTATTATTATACAGCTAATATTCTATTAATTTTATATTATATGCAATATATAGTAGTGATTTTATGAGTTTAAAAGAATGACTTGGGTGTCATCGGCTAGAATCGAAACTAAACATCGAGAATTCCAGCTGTAGTGGTTAACGTTTCAGCTATAGGCAGATGCATAAGAAAACGTTAACATTTAATCTACTTTAACGTATAAGTGTATATTTGCGCATGCGTACAAGGGAGTTTTTCGTCGATTTACGCCTGTCAAGTTCAATTTATTTTTCAATTTTTATCTCTTAGCAACTATATTTACCGACTAAAAATCAAAACGAATTTCTTCCACAGTTTATCGATAATATAATCGTATTACATATATTTATAGGTATACACGTATCGTCATTGCCCGGCCGTAAAATACGCGTATATATGATATTTTTATTAATGCAGATTTCGTATTTGTTATTATATTAGATTGGACCCAATATATAGTAACGATTTAAAAGGTTTTTTTAAAAAATAATAACTCGACCGCTACCACCGAGAATCGAAGCCAAAACGTTTAGCTTACGATTTATTTTTCCCTTTGACATTAATGCCTGACCTTTGAAGACATGTTTGGTGCAAGGCTAAAAATTAAACCATGAACCAATAGCTATTACGTTACGCATGCATATTCTTAATGTCGTCGTTCGTTCGAATATAAAGGTTCGCATGTGTTCGAACATCTTATATATAAAGTTTCCTATCTGTAAACGAAAAACTCACAAAGGAGTTTGGTAGGAATTCTTTTAAAAATAAATATACTCATACATAATATATATAAAAGACGTTTGTTTTTACAATAACTTTTTACGCAAATATTACGCAAGTATAAATCATGCAAAATATCTGCATGAATATAATAATAGTACGATAAGTACGCTTCAATATGATGTTTAATTCTTGCAGATTTCGTATGTATTCTTATAGAGTTAATGTTCTATCGATTTTTATTATAAGTTGCGATTTCGACTGAGGTGCTAAATCGAAATTAAAACTTATGAATATATATATATATATGTACTAGCAGCCTTAATTAAATTAAAACTTATGAATATATATATATACTAGCAGCCAAGCCCGGCTTTGCTCGGGCCCTATATAACTTGCCCTACGTGTGAATACACTTGATGTAAGATTTTAAATGTTCAGACTACAAATAAGCTGAGTAATTTCGTAGAGACCGCAGAGGTAATTTTTTAAAACTTTGACTCCAATTTTGACCCCTAAAAATTTATTATTTTGGTCTCAAATACAAAATAAAACGTTCTACCCATATCCAAGTAACCTACATCTAAAATTTCAAGTGTTTAGATCAATATTGGCGGAGAAATTTGGTAGAATCTCTAACGGTCAACTCTTTCAACTTTGGCCGCTTGGCAGCCAAATTTTTGGCCAAAACCGATTAAAAAGCTTGCCCTATGTCTGAATATACTTTATGTAAAATTTAAAATGTTTAGACCAAAGATTGGCTGAGTAGTTTGCAAATCTTTTTAACTTTGATCCCTTTGTAGCTCAAATTTTCGACACAAACCGATTAAAAAGCTTTTCCTATGTCTGAATATACTTTATGCAAAATTTCAAATGTTTAGACAGAAAATTGGCTGAGTAATTTAGTAGAGACCGTAGAAATCATATTGTTTTTAAATTTGACCCCTTAACATTTATTGTTTCGGGCTCAAATTAAATTAAAAAGCTTGATCCATGTCCAAGTAACCTACATGTAAAATTTCAAATGTTTAGACTCAAAATTGGCGGAGGAGTTTGATAGAAATTTCAAATGTCAAATCGTTGAACTTTGACCACTTGATAGCCAAATTTCTGGACGAAAACCGATTAAAAAGAATTTCCCAAATCTAAATATTTCTTATGTCAAATCTCGAGTCTGTAGACCGAAAATTGACAGAGTTATTTGGTAGGAAAATGTACACACACACACACACACGCATTTTCACTTATTTATATATATATATATATATATATATATATATATATATATATATATATATATATATATATATTATATATATATATACTAGCATTTCAGCGCGGCGTTGCCCGGGTGTTTGGAGGTGAATGTTGAGCAAAAAAAAAGCGGTCAATTTTTTTTAACTTTGACCCCTATTATGACCTCTTAACATTTATTGTTTTGGACTCAAATAAAATTATTAAGTTAGATCCATGTTCAAGGAATCTATATCTAAAATTTGAAGTGTTACGACCCAAAATTCTCGGGGGAGTTTGATAAAGTTCTCAAAGGTAAAATCGTTGAACTTTGACCCCTTAAGAGCAAAATTTCTGGCCGAAAATAGATGACAAAAATTTTTCCAAATCTCAGTACCCTGTATATCAAATTTCGAGCCTGTAGACTTAAAATTGACAGAGTTATTGCGTAGGGAAATGTACACAGAAACACACACACACAGAGACACACACACAGACACGTTCATATATATATATATATATATATATATATATATATATATATATATATATATATATATTGCCGGCCGCCCGGCGTTGCTCGGTCGTAAAATACGCAGAAATATTATATTTTAATTCATGTCGATTTCTTCTTTATTATGAACAGAAATACCATAGGTATATATATATATATATATATATATATATATATATATATATATATATATATATATATATACCATAGGTATATATATATATAAGAAATACCATAGGTATTCAACGTAACATTAAATTCCTTTAAGAAAATAAAGTAAAAAAGACGAAAAAAATTGACACATGTGCGTACGAGTAATATATTTTCGAAACAGTTAACTTCTTGTAAGTAAAAAATGTATAATACTCGAACTGAGATCAAAACCACAACCTAAGACACAAAGTCAAGTACGATAGCAATTAGGCCATATCTACACGATCTTTAAAAAGTGTTTTTAAACCCTACTACTTAAAATAAAGAGGTTGCCATGCTTCAAGATCGCGCATGCACAGTCGTTAAACAGTTGGCAAACATAAAACTCTGATGACCGCCAAATAACAATTTCTACATTTTGACCCCTTAGCAGCCCTTTTTCTCAAATGAAAACCGATTAAAGAAGTTTTCCACATGTCTGAATACCTTATGTACCGAATTTCAAATCTGTAGATTAAACATACGTTGAATACCAAGGTTGAGAAGTGATGTCACACACACATTCTCACCTTTTTATATATATAATAGAATAAGTAGATGTTTGTCGCCATATCGTATACGTGAGACTGTTCAAATCTATAGTTAATCAAAGTCATTTGGGATTCTGAAAAAGAAAACATCACTCGGCATCTTTCTAACACCTTTTAAAAATGGGATGTCTGCATTAGATTAAGAAAGAAATAGTATTCGATGTTAAAAAATGATGGAATAAAAACTAAAAAATACGTTTGTCTTCTTCTTGAATGCCAATAAGAAGATAGGATGTATCGCAATTCATTTCTTATTCCATTTTTATTCGATTAGTTGCAGAAGAAAAATAATGAGAAGTTAAAAATGATTTTTTTATCTATCTATCTATCTTTTTGTCTATCTATCTATCTATCTTTTTGTCTATCTATCTATCTATCTTTTTGTCTATCTATCTATCTATCTATCTATCTTTTTGTCTATCTATCTATCTATCTATCTTTTTGTCTATCTATCTATCTATCTATTTATCTATCTATCTATCTTAGTGAATTTCCATATCTATTTAATTTATTTTACAGTCTATTCATATTTATATATCTATCTGTCTCTCTCAATATGTACATGTACAGGGTGACAAAAAAAAACGGGTCCCAAGTCTAATTACGCCCAGTTTCTTAATGTTTTGCCGGAATTAAATGAAACTTTGGTCATAACTAGTTTATTATATTCAAAACATCACATCAAAACACTAGGATCTTTGGCCTTTTATTTCTCCGTTCTACAGCATATGTTCTAGATGGCCTCCATTTAGCTTTTGTTTTTGTTTTTGTTTTTTGTTTCTTTGGGGGGGGGTCACCCTGTACATACATATATGAAGAGTTCGTTTCAAAACGCGACAAATCCCGTTTGTTTAGATTGCGACATTAACCAATGAAATGACAAATATACACAATCTACACTTTTACTGAAAGCTTGTTTCAATTAACAACTAACCAATATGATACCTGTATAACATTATGAAACCACGCAGACAAATCGGTCAAAGGTGGCAGTGGGAGGTAGGTTTATATGAGAGAGATAACAGATCACCTCAGTGAGAGGGGTAGGGAACTGTCCACAAAGACACGTGCGATCAAATCAGGGCCAACAAAATAAATGAATAAATAAATAAATAATTCAAGTAATCACCCGGAATGCTGCCAATAAAATAAAAATTGAAAAAAATAAAAACTGTTAAAATTTAACGAATTTAATGATGTCTTGGATGGAATTGTACGGGATCGCAATTTTGTAGAAAAATAGGAGATTTTGAAATGGTACTGTATAATGCGCGAGATAATGTTGGGGTGTGGTTAAATGACAAATTGCAACACATTTCGTAGTTATGATTTTGTAATTTTCATAATAGGGTTTGTCGCGTTTTGCATGCGATTTCTTAATAGCTATTTAGCTATCCATCCATCCATCTCTCCCCTCTCTCTCTCTCTCTCTCTCTCCCGCCCTCTCTCTCTCACTCTCTCACACACACACACGCATATATATATATATATATATATATATATATATATATATATATATATATATATATATATATATATATAAAGTAAAAATAAAAATTACAATTAAATTTACCAAAATGATCCAAGATGGTAAAACTAAAGTATATTATAAATATAAAAGAATTAATATTTATAAATTAATCTCAACCAGATGTAAAAGCTCGATAAAACCAAATAGGGGATAGAGCTTATAATAAGAGCAAATAGTTAATAAAACATGTTAAAAAACACTTTGAAAAAGAATTAGAAACATATTTAATCTGAAAAGGAAACACTTAATAAGTGGATAGTCCTTAATCCGCGGAATTTCGAAGAAATACTTTTCTTCTCATCAGAGGGTAAGATGTTTTATTAACTATTTGCTCTTATATATATATGTGTGTGTGTGTGTGTGTGTGTGTGTGTGTGTGTGTGTGTGTGTGTGTGTGTGTGTGTGTGTGTGTGTGTGTGTGTGTGTGTGTGTGTGTGTGCGCGCGCGCTAGCAGTTCAGCCCGGCTTTGCTCGAGCACTATGTACTGTTCATAACTTGCCCTACGTCTGAATACATTTACGTAAGATTTTAAATGTTTAGACAAAAACTTGATTGAGTAAGTTTATAGAGACCGCAGAGGTAATGTTTGGAAACTTTAACTCCAATTTTGTCCACTTACCATTTATAATTTTGGTCTCAAATCAAAAATAAAATGTTCCGCCCATATCCAAGTAACCTACATCTTAAATTTCAAGTGTTTAGATCAATATTGACGAGGAAATTTGGTAGAATCTCTAACGCTCAACTCTTTAAACTTTGACCGCTTGGCAGCCAAATTTTTGGCCAAAACCGATTAAAAAGCTTGCCCTATGTCTGAATATACTTTATGTAAAATTTCAAATGCTTAGACCAAAAATTGGCTGAGTAATTTTGTAGAAACCGCAGAGGTAATTTTTTTTTTTTTTTAGTTTGACCCAACTTTGACCCCTTAACATTTATTTTTTAGGCCCAAGTAAAATTTAAAAGTTTGATCAATGTCCAAGTATCCGTTATCTAAAATTTCAAGTGTTTGGACTCAAAATTGGCGGAGGTGTTTGGAAGAGATTTCAAAAGTCAACTTTGACCCCTTGGCAGCCAAATTTCTGGTCGAAAACCGATTTAAAAGATTTCTCCAAATCGCAATACCCGTTATGTCAAATCTCGAGTCTGTTGACAGAAAATTGACAGAGTAGTTTGATAGGGAAATGTACACACACGGACAGATAATTTCATCTTTACAGATTTAAAGATTTGTTTTTTGACAACTTTTTCGAGTCTAATATGTACAGTAAAAAAAAAGCTCAAATCATTTTTAACGGTTACTTATTTATCTTCTATTTTTATGGAAATCACCCACGACAAGGCAAAAAGCAACTTCATGCATGGTGATATAAGCACGAAAGATGATTACCGCAAAGACAGCAGATGTCTATTAGCCCCAAAATTGAAGAACATTA
>NC_136503.1:76483829-76631329 GCF_053919585.1 Euprymna scolopes
ATCTAAATTGCAATATGTATTCTTTTCAACTCTTGAATACTGGGTTCGATTCTAGCCTTTTCCCTTTTCCATTAATAAATTTTATTTTCGAACTTATTTACGTCGTTTTTCTAATTACTGGGATCTGTCCTTTTCCACATACAAGAAAGTCATATGTTTGCATTACTGACCGAATCTGAAGAAAAGGTCGGGCATTATATGTCTTTCAAAATATCAGATTGTGATTCGTAACTTTTGGTGAAAGACTGTAAGGAAGGTGGTCAGGCTGTCTTGGGTCGTGAAAATGCAGCATCTTATAGTTAGACTTTATATATATATATATATATATATATATATATATATATATATATATATATATATATATATATATATTTGGTGCACTGAGAAATCGCAGAAGACGAAAGGATCGAATCTTCGTTGTGTTACAACTTCTAAATGTCCATAGAATCGGTGCATACTGTCACCCACAAGCGATTTTCTGCAATAAAATATGTCAATACGATTTCATGGGACAATATGTAGACTTACAACAGAGCGCGGACGCGCGTATGCAAATGCCGAGCCGTGTGCGAAACAACGTCACGGGACGGGAAAAAGAAAAATACTGTTAAAAAACGTGATCGCGCTAGAGACGTAAATGACGTCACATCTGCAATGAGAAGTCATGCATGGCGGGAGAATGAGGACATAAATGTCGTTGTTACTAAAAATAAAGAGTCGAGGTATTACTTGTCCTATATTCTTTGCGACGTAGAATGTATACAACGTGTGGGTCCCGTTACACACTGAGTTAGCTGGATCTGCTTTTCGTGGGGAGTAAGGCAGTGTATGTTATTAATTTGAAACAAACAGTAAGTACTTACTGTATAAGCTTGACGGTATTATTTTGTGGTTGTTGTTGTTGTTGTTCTTCTTCTTCTTCTTCTTAGTTGCTTTTTTATTGTTTGCTTTGTACAACAGGTTAAAGGAATATACTGATCTAAATATATTTCATCAAATCGAAATATTACTTTTGGTAATACACAATTAAGTTAGCTTATTTCGATAAATTTGTAACGCCCATGTATAGAGTATTGTTGTCATACTTGAGCCGGTGCATCTGCTACTAATCTTTCACTCCTAGACGAGGTTCAAAAGAGAGTCGCCAACCTAATAGGTCCTGAACTGTCATCCAAGCTTCAGCCTCTGTCCCATCGACGTAATGTAGCATCCCTCTGCCTGTTCTACAAGTACTTTAACGGTGAATGTTCCGACGAACTGCAAGCACTTGTATCCCCTTTGACGTAAATACCCCCGAAAAACCTGACAAGCAGTACAATCCCACCCCTTCACAGTAGAGATCCCTAGATGTAAGTGAGCCTTCTACTCTAGTAGTTTCTTCCCCAGAACCACTAGACATTGGAATTCCCTTCCAGGTTCCTGCTTCCCCAACTGTACTGACATGCAAACGTTCAAGTGTAACGTGAACCGATATCTTGCTGCCCAACTCCCCACCTAGTACCCCCCATAGCCTGTGTTCCTAATAGTAGCCCCCTACATCAAAGTGGCAATGTGCCTTGTTTGGGGTGAAAATGTAATTTTAAAAAAAAAGTAACGCAACACTCACCTTTAAATTGGCGACCTTTATAGGTCTTCGTGTCTGCTAAAAACAAATATTACATTCACATGGCAAATCAGTAGTTTTCTGGATATTAACACATTTTTCCAATGTATTACTTAATGAATTTCAGTGGCTGCCGCCATTCTTAACATGTGGGAGCTGTTTTGTAACATGCATACTCACTAGTATTTGTTCCGTTAGGAAAAAACATGAAAGCCAGTGAAAACATAAGAAAGTGCATTGGATAATGAATGCCTTTATATTCAGAAAACTACTCGTCGCGAGGTAAGATACCAGGTTGAGAAACTGGCGCGGTCTATCCTTCTCTCAAGTGTAGATGGGACTCTCTTAAGCCGTGGTAGGCACACCGTCCAGTGATGGCGTCACGATAAAAAAAAAAATACCCTTGGTAGCCCTGGCGAAGCATCAAGTATTTAACTACCGACAAGATTTGAATTACACTACAAACTCGTAGTGAGTTCAATCCCGGGTACGGCAGAGCTGGATAGACTAGTCATCCCGAAATATTAATGTTATATGCGTTTTCAGCATTCCCGAAAACTTTTAAAAGTTGTCAAGTTAACAGTGAATGTTGCGTTGCAGTTAAAGCAAAAAAAAAGGAAATACTATTATTTTGAACTAATCGTCTCCTGTGCGAATTCGAGTAATGTAGTTGTAAAAGCCTAGCTTAGCTTCATTGATTATGTTATGTTATGTTATTATGTTATTATATCAGCGCACATTGACTAGCTATTGTTTGAGGAGATTTTTTTTTTAGTGCGTTTTCTCTCTGCGAAAAGAAATAAAACAAGAGACGAAGTGAAAATACAATTTTAGAATAGCCGATAATCATCAGTCCTTTTGCGCATCTATTTCATTCTCTAAGACAAAAGCGAAACCTCTCTTTTTTTTCATTTGTTGTTGTTGTTGTTGTTGTTGTTGTTGTTGGCGAGAAGCCGTGGGCGCTATTGGTCGGACATTGTGCATTCTTATCAGAAACTGTCAAGTTGTTCAGAAGAAATGACATTGGCTCGTTAGAGTGTTTTGTGGTGGGCAGGATATTTTGGGGGGTACGGAACCGAGGGTCGGGATGAAGTGAGGGAAGGAAAGAAGAGGCTGGAATGAATGGGAGGAATATAGCAAAATAAAGACAAAATCGTAGGTAGATGCGATGAAAGAGATAGAGACGGAAGGAAGGAATAAAGTAATGTAAGAAAGAAAAGAATTAAAAGAAATCGTGAATTAAGTAGGAATGGAAAGGGAAGAGAGTGAGAAAAGAAGGGAAGGGCGGAAGGAGGAAGGGAATAGGTTGTCAGGCTGTCCAGAATAAATGCCACTTGTTTGTTAGAATGTTTTTGTAATGGAAATGAAATTCGGGAGGGAAAGGAGTGGAGTTAAGGAAAGAAATAGAAGAAAAGGAATGGGGGGAACGGAAGGAAGGCTAAGGGAAACGAAGAACGGAAGAAAGAATGGATATAAAGAAGGTAGGGAAAAAAAGAATGATATAGAACGGAAGTGAGAGAGAAAAGAGAGTAAGAAAATGAAAAAGAAGCAAAGAAGGCTGACATAAAAAAAAGGAAGGGGGTAAAATAATAATAAGAGGGAAAAGAGGGACAGAGTGATGAAGAAAGGTGAAAAGAAAGGAAAGATGTATAAGAAAAAAAAGTTTCTATTTTAACCTTTCCTTTCGTGACGGATAAAGTACTTGGTAAAATTCTGTTGTAAGTGATAACTCTTCTAGAGATTGAAGGTTCAATCCACAGTGTGGCTAATACTACCAAGTCATGGCTGACCATACCACCCCCATTGAATAGAGGGTACCGTCTGGATCTGCTTTGCAAGTGCAGATTCCCGAGTTTAACAGAAAGATTCCGAATTTGACAAGATATACCCGAAGAAAGTCGCAGTTACATCGACCGAAACGTGAAAATATTTCTTTGCGCTGTGTGATAAGTCTCACTCTTATGCCTCATTTCGTAAGCGTCTGTGTTGTAGTGGATAAAGTACTTGTAAAACCCAGTTGTATGTTACACTCTTTTGGAGGTTGATGGTTCGATCCTCAGTGCAGACAATACTCAGAATACAATTGCGAATAATTGGGCTTCTACCAGTTCATGGGTGATGGAAAAAGAGCATGCTAACTCTGTAAATTAATAAAGGGTTCTATTAGAAATTCCGTACAGATTCCCGAGTTCGACATAAAGATGCCCGAGTTTGACAATATGTACGTGTAAAAGGTCGGAGCTTACATCGGCTAAAATATTGTGAGAATAACACTCAAGATGAGAACAGTAATGAGAAGAATCCAAATAATACGAATTTTTGATATATAGAGGAAAAAAGATTATAGGAAACGGGTAAATTAAAAAAAAACTCGTATGCAATGGAAGGGGAAATAAAAGAAAGAAAAATGGAAGCGAATGATCGACATAAAGAAAGGCGGGAAGGAAGGGGAGTTAAATAGTTCGAAAATGAGGTAAGAGGTTGAATGGGAGTAAGGGAGAAGGGGAAACATGAACAAAAGGAAGCGGGAGGAAAACGAGAAAGAAGGACGGAAACAGTCACGGAATTGGAAACCGGAAGAACAAAAAAGGAACTAAGGAATCCAAGAAGTCAGAAAATCAGAAAAGGAAAAGAGAAAGAATATAAGAAAGGGACGAAAAGTAAAACAAGAATAAACAAAAAGAAAGTAGATTTAAAGGAAGTAAAGCTGACAACGAAAGAAAGAAAAGAAAAGAAAGAAAGGCGATCCGAGAGGAGAAGAGCGAAAAAGAAAATAAAAAAGAAAGAAAATAAAAAAGAAAGTAGATTTGGGGAAAGGTAAACACAAAATCAAAGAAAAGAAAGAATAGAAAGAAAGAAAGAAAAAAAGAAAGGCGATCTGAGAGGAGAAAAGCGAAAAAGAAAATAAAAAAGAAAGAAAATAAAAAAGAAAGGGAGACACAAAATGAAAGAAAAGAAAGAATAGGAATAAATGAGGAAAGCAGAGAAAACGAAATGAAAGAAAAAAAAAAGAGAAAACGAAATGAAAAAAGAAGAGAAAACAACGAAAGAACGAAGAAAATACAGACAAAGGGAAATAAGAACAAAATAAATAAATAAAAGAGAATAGAAAAAAATTCGGTTTGGTTGTTTTGTTTTGCGACATGTCAACACTATTCGGGTTATTTAACGCCTAATCCAGTAATTTTGGAAAAAAAAAAGTTTTTTGCTTCAAATTCTTTATATTTTCAAATATTAATTCACGTTTGGTTCGGTTGTTTTGTAGAACCATTTTTTTTACTTTGCAGAACATGATTGAGTTTATATATTATTTTAATTGGAATTCATTATTGAGATGAGTATTATTTATATTAATTTATTTATTGCGGACTATTATTCTCATCTTTATTGGTTGTTGTTTTTCATGACGTTTCGGCCAACTATTCCTCTGGCCTTCGTCAGGTGGTAACCGCGACGGATAAGAACTTCGAATCTCCTAACTGCATTCTCAGCAATCACTGTCATCCATAGTTGTTGTCGTCTCACCACGTTTTTGGCCAAGTAAGCCTCTGGCCGGCTTTGGGTAGGATTGAAACCGCTATCTTCAGACAATTCTCACCTGGAACCGTAGTGGCGCAGTTGATAAAGACGTTGAATCTCTACGGTTCCAGGTGGACATCGTCTGAAGCTAGTGGTTTCAATCCTACTCAAAGCCGGCCAGAGGCTTACTTGGCCAAAAGCGTGGTGACATGACAACAACTACGAATTGCAGTGATTGCTGAGAATGCAGTTAGGATATTCGAAGTTACTATCCGTCGCGGTTACCACCTGACGAAGGCCAAAGGAATAGTTGGCCGAAACGCCGTGAAACAACAACTAATAAAGATGAGAATATTAGTCCACAATAAATAAATTAATATGATTGAGTTTGCAAAGGAAAAGTTAAAAATAATAACTTCAATAGTTTTTCATAAATAATTCTATGTTTATTCGCTAGATAAAAATGTAAAGTAATTTTTTTCTGTAGAAAGTTGTTTTATGACGGAATGAAATTTGGCGCACTGGCGTACTTTTTGCATCCTGGCGTACTATTTTGCGTCCTGGCGTGCTGGCGTCCTAAAAAAGAATTACCCTCTTAAAGGTAGAATTAGAACTAAAGCCGTTGGTGGATGTGTGCTCCCAGCAGAACAGTCAATGATGAATCCCTCTAGTTCAACTGCATCCATCTAGTACTGCTTGTCTATAGGGGTGGCGTCCGTATACAATGCACAATTATCAAAAATACACAAACTAAATGCTCAAACCGCATCGTCAGTCGTACGACTCAACAAACGATGCTATCTACTAAGGGTCTCAACTTCGACAGCAACATTTTTAATAATAAAATAAAATCTTTATACGTACTTGCGTCATTTATACGGGAAATTTATTGACTTCACAGGCGTTATTCCTATATGTAGCGTTTCATGAGTGGCCGTCGATCGTTACGTCTGTTTAACTAAGACGAATGAAGTTATTCGTGCAAAACGATGATACGAGGAGACGTTCGCTGAGTTTTCTTCAAGGTTTTATTTAGAGAGAATTAACATCGGGAAGACCGACTAATGTTATCTTAACAATTTTATACTTCTTAAGCTTAATGAAATAAGAGACGCCGACGGACAGAGGCAGCGGTAACATTCGCCGAGACTATCGGCTTTCTACATCATTGGCTGTGTTTCATTCTTATGGCTTGCACTGGGAGACTCATTTTAAAAGTTTTGTTTCTCTTAGCTCGAAAACGTGGCGTCATTTGTCATCGTTCGACTCTGTTTTGTCTACCGCTTGAACTGTTGCCCCTGCTTTGTCATTCACCTTTCATTCAACTCTAGCAATGATTACCTGTTACAGATCTGAGTTATCATGTACTTTTGTCAAAATTCACACTAGTTAACTTAACCGCTTTAGATGTAGGATCCGCATATGTAATACGACTACGGTGTTAGAAAAGCTACGGGGTTCAAAACAAGAAGGCATGAATCTACTGCTAATGCACCCAAGTCATATAGATTTTTTTAATCGCAAATCGATAAAACATTAACTTAGATAAATACTTTTGCAATTTTAACAAAAGAGCTACAATAATATCAGAGCGTTTTCTTGGCCTTCGGGACAAGCCCAGCACCTCGCACTAGATAAGGCCAAGACGAAGAAGAAGTTAGAGCAGAAACTAGCCCAGGCTACGGGGGAGGGTGATAGGGTTAGTCAGGAACTAGCTAAGCAGGACCTTCTACGCGAGACTAGCGAGCGTTACGAAGGCCAAGTAGTTAGAGCTAGGCTTAGAAAGATAGGCAACGAAGCAGTCAATTCTGATGCAGACGTGCGCCGTGAGGTTTCTAGGCGTGGCTCGGACAAATACATTGCAAAAATCAAACATCCGAATGGACGCACCCTGGAATCGACTCGGGAGATCTGCGAGGGGTTTCGAGAACATTTTCAGGAGCGTTTTACGCAGCAGCCCGATCTTCCGGTCCTTGAGTTTAGCGACTATTTGGCCGACTCTCCCCGCCTCGAGGCGGCTAGAGCGGCTGGTTGCGAGGGCCGGGTGACGGAGCAGGAGGTCTTTACTGCGCTGAAGCAGGTCAGCTGTGACAGATCGCCAGGACTTGATGGTCTGCCATACGAACTGTACTTGAGGCTGTCGCCCATGTTTCTGCCTCTTCTGACGGATATGTTCAACCATTGGTTTGCTCAGGGATCCATCCCAGGGCAGGTGACCAAGGGAGTGATCACATTGCTGAAGAAAGGTGACGGGCATGGAGGGGAAAAGTTAGACGACTACAGGCCCATAACTCTGCTAAACACAGAGTTGAAGATTTTGGCCAAGGTCCTGTCGAATCGGCTGCAGGTTGTTATCGACGAGTTGGTTGAACCGGAACAGAACTACGCTGTGAAGGGGAGATCGATTCAGAACAACTTGCACCTGATCCGCATGATCCTAAAGGGGGGAATAGATGACGAATAGCTGAGACATGGGGAGGCAAATTCGGCCCTGCGCGGAATGGCTCTGCCTGGCGGCTCAGCTGCCAAGGTATCCGCGTTCGCCGATGATGTCACGATCTTCGTGTCGGGCTTCAGAGACATTGAGGTCGTGTCGGAGGCACTCACACAGTACGAAAGAATTACAGGGGCCAAGATAAACCGCAACAAGTCGGTAGGACTGCGGTTGGGCGCATGGAGTGGCAACGCAAACCTCCCTGCGCCCTTCAGCTGGACAGATGGCCCGGTCCGGATCCTCGGCGTGTGGTTCGGACCGGGTCTCTAGCTTGACAAGAATTGGTTGGAGGTACGGTCAAAGGTGGAGGCTGCAGTCAATTCGTGGCTTCCTAGGAAACTTTCCTTAAAGGGTAGAGCTGAGGCGTGCGCCACTTACGTCATTCCTCTCATCCTTTACCGACTGGCCGTACTTCCCCTGCCTGCACAACACCTAAAAGCTCTTGTCGAACTCTTGTCCTCGCTCCTTTGGGACAGAGGAAGACACTGGGTGAGCAGACAGGTCTGTATTCAACGTCCGTGTGAGGGAGGCTTGGGAATGCCGGACTTGAAGTGTCATCGAGATGCTGAGAGGCTGGCCTTCCTGAGCCACTATATGCAGGAGGACCAACCGTGGCACCCCGTGGTTACTGCCGCCTTCCCCGACCTCGTTCTCGACCCTTCCATCGAGAGCCGTCGCAGGCCGCGGGGAGAATCTGCCTACATGAAAGAGTGCCGAGCCGCGCTAAAACGACTACCAAGGTCCAGTGACCTTGTAACTGCTAACCGTAGGGAACTCCACAGGGATCTAGTGAAGGGGGCCGCTGACGACCCGCTATGCGCGCGTTTGGGGTGGCAGCAGAGTGAGATCCGCTCCGCGTGGAGCTGGGCGCCAGGTTCGAGTCATCTGAACAATTCGGAGTTCTCTCTGACCTGGCGATTGGCCCGAAATGCACTTCCACTCAACAACATACAATGCAGTTCTGGGTTTTTGGAGTCGCCTGATTGTCCCCGTTGTGGGACAACGGCCGTGGAAACTACGGATCACGCTTTCTTCGATTGCCGCGAACTCCGCCAGTACTGGTCGTATGTCAGTGGGGTGACGGCTCGCATCGATCCTGAGCATCCTCGCCCAATTACTGTATCCAATGTTGTGGACAACGTGAGGCCGCCGTGGGACCGGGAAAGACAAATGGTCTACGTTACGATCCTGGCCGTGGCGAGAATGGTGATTTGGACGTCGCGTCTGCAAGGTTGCCGGGGGGTGTTGTCTTTTTCTGATCAAGATCTGATCGCTTTCTTTAAACACCAACTACGGGTGAAGATCAGATGTGATAGAAGAAGGCTGCATCGCGCGGCATTTGACAGAAGATGGATACATGTGGCAAGTCTGTGTGTACGAAGAGGAGCCAAATTTGAATACGTGTTCCCCGCCTAGGTGTGGAACGCGCAGTTCTGTAAAGTAAAATTAAACAAGTAGTCTCTCAGCTAGCTGAGTGTGTGTTCTATCCCTCCCCGATTAGGAAGCCTCCAAGATCCCCATCCCCTCTTACCTGCAATTTTTGTTCTCACCCCTTCCTCTAAATTTTACCCATCTTGGAGAAAAAGAAATACAAACTAACCTCCATCCCTTACCCACAAAAATTTTCTTTTCTCCATTCACCCCCATCTAGAGGGCATCCCCACCTAGAGACTGACCCGCAGAAGCGAGGTTCCTTTTACAAACCTAGTGGAACGGGCAGTCTATCAACTAGACGGGGTTGGGAGGGTCCTACTAATCACTTTTTGTTTTTTCTTCCCCCGCCCTCGACACAAATGAATTATTGTTACCATTTTATTGTTATCTTTTTTGTTTTTACACGTCAATAAAAAATGTTTTAAAAAATTGGGAGTTACTAGGACGCCCCCCAATATGAAAGGGTGAATGCGGTATTATGGTGAAAGAAGATACTAGCTGGGAGAAACTTTTGACTTTGTTTAGTTCTGGAGTGACAAGGATGACCAACGACCCCCAAAATTCCCCCCTTTTGAGTTGGCCATGTGCCTAAGTTTTTTGTTCAACGTTAATTTTGAATGTATTTTTTAACATGAATAAAAGATTTAATATCTCAAAGTGTAGTATCTGTCCTTCAGATGCTGCACTTCTATTTCTTGTTCTCTTTCGGTGGGGGAGAAATCCTTCACGACTGAGACAATTTTTATTTTTGTACCTTTTCTCCGCGTTAAAAAACGACTCTGGTGTCTAACTCTGTCCCGTGGGGAGGCATAGTAAATAGGTACAATAATATCAGAGCGTCTCCATTTACGTTAAACATCTATAGAATGCTCACATCAATATATTACTTATGAATGAGTCCGCCTGTGGAATTTCCACAGGTCCCGCTAGTATTAGTAGCAGTAATAATAATAATAATAATAATAATAATAATAATAATAATAATAATAATAATAATAATAATAATAATAAATGATCGGACGCACGAGATGGAACAGATGAACAAAAGGAGATAACTGGAACAAATTGCATTGGAAAGAATGCAGTTGCTTCCAATATGGCTAATCACACTGTCGCTCAAATAAACAGCTTGACAAGAAAAGGGGAACGTTTCTCGAACAGAAAGACGCAATATGACAAACAAACACGATAAGCAAAGCATCCTAATTGCATTTGCCCACATCCTTTCTGTTACACTCACCGCTATCCCCTGCCTCCATTTTCTTCAGAAGGAAGATACCCGTTTTCGTTACACTTCCGGTAAGTATCCCTTATTTCATTACGTCCAATCCTCGCGAGAAGGTGGCGTGATGAGGATAACTTGGGAATATGCCCGCGTTGTGCCATCGTTATTATAGTTTAGCAGTTGTTTTCCAAAACTTTTTATCGTTAGAAAAAAAACAAACAAACTTGAAATACACTTCTCGCTGTTGGTCTACTCGCGTGTGAACAGCGACAGTTTTATTTGTTGATGTTAACAGCGACCTTCCGTCTTTATTCTTTGTTTGTTTGCTCATTGTAATAAATATCTCCGGCGTGACGTGAGTGCTTCATTCTTCAAACGTATCAGAAGATACAAGAACAAATATTCATAAGATACGTCCGTTAAATCTGCGCGAAACGACCGAAAATATCGCTTCCGTATTAAGAGCGGCAGCAGTATATGAAACATATTTGGGGGTGGGGGCGACAAAGTTCTGATGCTACACTTCTCGACCAACGAAGGAGAAATCCTTCTAGATTAAGACAATTTTTTTTTATTTTTATTCCAATCCAAAATTTCTCTGACCTTCTTTATCACTAACAGTTCAGCCCGGCTTTGCTCGGGCCTTATGTACTGTTCATAACTTTATGTGCTTATGTATAAAAAGTTTGACTCATGTCCTGGTAACCTACATCAAAAATTACAAGTGTTTAGACCCAAAATTAGCGGAGGAGTTTGGTAGAGTCTGCAAAGGACAACCCTTTCAACTTTGACCTCTTGGTAGCCAAATTTTCGCCCAAAAACTAATTAAAAAGTTTGCTGTGTGTTTGAATACTCTTTATATAAAACTAGGAAAAGTACCCGTCCTTGACTGGGTTCAAAAACAGCGTACAAAAAATGGACTCTGATTTATGAAAGTATGATAGATTATGAAAAGGAAGGGTTGAAAAGAGATAGCTTCGAATTTGGGGGTATCAAAACTAAAGCAAAATATGATGAAAGTAAAATAAAATAGATAAGCCCTATAATTTATTATACCATACCTGTTCACACTGAAACACTTATCACAATATTCTGTGGATCTATATTAAAAAACCTTGTTAAACTTTGTGACACATTTCCATTCTATGGAGATCAGTTGCGAACTAACACCCAATAATTTTATTATACCATATTTCTTCAAACTGAAACATAATTATCAAAGTATACTTACGCAGATAGATATGAAAAGTCTTTATTAAAGTTTGTGCCTATTTCCATTCTATGGAGGCCAGGCGCGAACGCAGACCCCAGAATTTTATTATACCATCCTATTTAAGTTAAAACATACTTATCAAAGTATTCTTATGTACATCTATATCAAAAACACTTGTAGACGTTTTTTTTTTTAATTTTTACATTTTTTTATTTCCATACTTTGTGGACTAGGCGCGAACGCAGACCCCACAATTTTAATGAACCACTGTTCTGCCAGATCAAATATACCCATTCCTGTGTCTCGATACATCTTCTATCATTATATGTAATGAGTTTTCTATAATAGTCAACCATATAGGAGCCTATTCGTGACCACACACACACACACACACACACACGCATTCGGCTTTATATTATAGATTTTAAATGTTTAGACCAAAAATTGGCTGAATAGTTTGCTAGAGACCGCAAAGATAAAATCTTTTAAACTTTGATTTCTTGGAAGCCAAATTTTTAGGCAAAAACCGATTAAAACGCTTTCCCTATGTCTGAATACACTTGATGTAAAATTTCAATGTTTTAACCAAAAATTGGCTAAGTAATTTGATAGAGACGGCAGAGGTCATTTCTTTTTCAATTTTGACCCCTTAACATTTATTGTTTTGGGCTCATATCAAATTAAAAAGTTTGACCCATGTCTAAGTAACTTATATCTAAAATTTCAAGTGTTTAGACCCAAAATTGTCGGAGGAGTTTGATAGAGTTTTCAAAGGTTAACTCGTTGAACTTTGATCCCTTGACGGCCAAATTTCTGGCCGAGAACCGATTAAAAAGATTTTCGAAAATCTCAATACCCGTTATGTCAAATCTCGAATCAGTAGACTCAAAATTGACAGAGTCCTTTGAGAGGGAAATGTACACACACAGACACACACACAGAGAGGAAATTTCACTTTTATAGATATATAGATTGCAACTGGAATTAAAACAGTGCCGATTCAGGAGAGATGTGGGAAGAGATTGTGCAACTCTTGCCACAATAATTTCACATGCAGGCATCCCTCAGTGGCTATCCATAGTCTGAAAAGACTGAACGGAGTTTCTTCTTTTTTTACCTATATATCCCAAAATCAAATTAGTTATAAGATAGAATATTTTGACTATATTTGATGATTGGTCCGGTTATATTAAGGTTGTACAGAAAATATACCAAACAAATAAACCGAAAAACCGAAAATATATTTTCCGCATTGGCAGCGGTAACAGTACATGCAAAACAATTCTTTTTAATTTTGTTTTTTGTTGTTGCTTTTTGTTTTGCTTTTTGGGTTTTTTTTTTGTTTTCTTTTGTTTGTTTTTGTTTTTTATTTTTATAAGGACAAAGTGTAATATCCGTTCTAATGCTACACATATAATCTGTCTTCAATCAACGAAAGAGAAATCCTTCTAGATTGAGATTTTTTTAAAAAATCTTTTTTCCAATCCACGCTTTTATCACCTCTGAGGCCCCCTTACTCGTGGTCTGATGCTCCGGTGCAGGTCTCCGCACCGGCACGTTGCACCCCTCCCTGCTCTCACTCCAAAGTCGCTCCAAATAGAGAGAGATAAAATTTTTTTTAAAAAAAGCAGGAATGGGATGCAAAAGGCCAGTGCGGAGACGTCTACCGGAGCATCAGGCTATGAGGGAGGGGACCTCAGAAGTGATGATTCCATTGGATTGGAATAAAAACAATTTTTTTTAAAATATCTCAATCTAGAAGGATTTCTACTTTGTTGATTGAAGACAGAATATGTGTAGCATTAGAGCAATTTGATGAGAGATGGATTTCCCCCACGTTCAAATCGATGTCTGATTTTGCTCTAGTGGGGGGGGGGGCAATGCAAAACCGATTACAATAAATTCGCTATTTCCAAACGTCAAAACAGATAACAATGTATCATTCTTATCCACTAACGAAATATCGTAACTCGGCTATGTTTCTGGAGTTATCTTATTGAGAAAAACCAAAGCTAAAAAACTATATAGACCCTTTAATCATAATATTCTATATTATAGAAGATGATGATTTAAGGGTCTATATAGTTTGTTTTTTTTTATTATTATACAATCTTCTATAAATATAAAAGCGAAAATGTATGTATGTGTGTGTGTTCGCTTTTTCTGTGCGTCTACAAAAGGCTTCTTTCAGAGAAACGGTCGGTCGGTTCACAACTTTTTAAAACTTTTATATCGCATATAAATCGTAATATCTCACAGTTAACAACGAAGCTCGCCTGTCTATTTAATTTGTTCGATTTTGGGAAGATAAACATTCAATATTTGTCGCTCGCCGCATGTGAGTTAGTCTTTTTCCTATAACATCTTGGGGGTGGGAAAAAAAGCGTTCAGCAGTAAATGAATACCATCCCGCAGTCAAACTTGACCTCATTAACTCATTAAAACGGGCACCTGCTAAATCCAAGTAATTAAATAAATTCAAACGTGTTTCCGTTAGCATCTCGCGGTGGGGAAATCGTTAACATTGAACTTTTTTTTCACACTTTAATTTACAACTTTGTCTCAACGGTTCGGGTTCGATCCTCATACTTACTTTTTTTTAACCCCCCTCCCCAAGCACCCGGGCAACGCCGGGTACCCCTCGCCAGTCTATAATATAAATCTCACCTCTCTGTTTAAATGTATCCATGTATATATGTTTGTATGCCTGCCTAAAACTTTCGACACATGCGACGGATCCTAACGAGAGTAGTATCATTTTGAAGCGCGACCTTTTGGGCGATCAATATCAAAAAATTGGCTAACAATATTAATTCCTTCACTCTCAACTGGGCCCTTTTCTACAAGGAGGGGTCGCTTTTTTCGCCTATATTATCGAAAGTCATCCCCTCTTTTCGATTGACTAGCCTAAATTTAAACCTGCGCCACTTCTGGTTTGGCGATGGACGCAGCGGCAAAGATATCACTTTTTTTCACGTTCTTTTCCTCCTTCACGGTACGGGTTCGAGCCTGCCTACCTACTACCACTTTTTTTTTTTTTGCTCAATACACACCTCCAAACACCCAGGAAACGCCGGGCACCCCCCCCCCCAGGCTAGTTGAATATATGTATGAGAAGTAATTGCTCTTAGACATAGAAAATAAGTGGATTTATTTACGCTCACAAATAATGCACCAAAGTATTCGACGAAATGTTAAGCTGCAGCTAGTGTCACAAATTAATTCTAATGCCGTTTTAATTCGCATTTATTTGAGTGTCACGATCTCGGCGAACAGGCTGATAAAAAAATCAGATACTTAGATAAAAATATCAATCAATTAGAAGGATTCTGCTTGAATTCTCCGATATTTCGAAGAGAGATCCGATGGATTTGGCATGGGAATTAACGCTTGACGTAGAGCTGGGCGCAGTTTCACTGCAGCAACCAATTAGGGAAATTCCATTTGCATTGGGAATGTAATTTAAAGAGAAATCAGGGGAAAATGTTAAGAGATGACATCATCGAAAAGGTTGAATGGTTTAGTTTATGCATGAACAGCCATCTAATTGACAGAAAAAAAGAAACGAAGCAAAACCTATGTAAGCCCACGAAATCATTGGAGAGATGTATATACATAAGCAAAATAAGTACACAAAAAAAAAATCAATTCTTATGAAAATACTGGCAGGTAAATCCGACGTTGCTCGGGACTGAATGATGATCAACGAATGTTTTACATTCTCATATTTTTTATTGTCATCGAAATCGGTGAAATCGGCCATTTTTTTTCAGTCAAATCTATTGATCGTCTGCTCTAGTTGAGGACCCATCGCGGTTCACATGCTTCCCTGTAATGACTTAGTCTACAATACATTGTAGTATGCATTGCACTGTAGAGAACCTACTGCTGTATTTGATAAAATTATGTTTGCATATAATGGCCTAAATTAAAGTTTAAAATGCAAAATGCAAAACCATGTTTCAATTGTGCTCTAAACAGCGAACGCGCCCTTATCGTATCAAAGAACCTAGTGTTACTTTTATATGTCGGGCTTTTGCGGTGATAATGGCTTGAATTTCAGTTTAAAATTTTTTTTAAAAAGTCAAATATCATGGTGCAATTGTGCTTTAAACAGAAACATTTACTTCGAACACGCCTCTGTCATATCAAAGAACCTACTGTTGATTTCATATACCGGTACTTTTCAGCTTGTGTGGTAATAAAACTTCTCAGATGCACTTGTGCTGTTAGGCTGTGTAAAGTCCAAATCGCCTGTTTCTTTCATCGAATTAATTCGATTATCGATTAACGTCACATATCGAAGACATTCCGATAAAAAAAACTATCTGAGAACATTGCCAGACACATAAAGAACCTTCGTGTGAAAGTTCATTAAAATCGGCCCAGTTGTTTTCGGGTTAATAGGAAACGAACTCACACACACACACACACACACACACACATATAAAAAGTTCCTTTTATATAATGGTATAGATATAGATAACTGGATGTATTTACGCTTACAAGTAATACATCAAATATTCAACGCTTTCACAAATTCCAACTGCGTGGCTTTTGTGGTATCATCTCTATTTACATACAAAATGGACTTTTCTGATAAGTATAGAATACTATCTAACTGAAAGAAAACGAAACCAAAGTTTTGTAGATAGTACTTTGTCTAAATTAGAAAAACTCTCAAATCTGCCAACATTCTATATCTCTACGAAGCCACCATTCTCATGCATTTTTGCCACATATGTGCTACTGCACAAATCACAAGTCTCTTCCTCTTGGGCAGGATGCAAAAAATAGTATCTAACCCAATACGTTCCGCATGGTCTACCAAGCTCCACCACCCGTCCTATCGGCGCAATGCTGCATGTCTACTTCTTTTATCAGGTTGACAAGAACGTTCTTGCGGGTTTTAACTTTTAAATTCAGATGAACATATATCGGCTAAAACAAAAATTTCTTGATCGAAATAAGCACCATCAGAATCAACACACTTTTCCCAACACAAAACAAGTGTATTTATGTCGGTAACATAAAAAAAAATTACGTTCTGATTGCAATGAAGTCCCTGAAAGCGTTTTTGATTTCGCTTAGCATTTGAAGCATTTCTTACGCAGAAAGTTGTCTAGATGCTTAAAAAAAGTGGTAGTCAGTAGGTAAGATGCCCGGAGAGTATGGCGGGGCTTTCGTAGCCCAATTCGTTCAACTTCTGCAGGATCGGTTTAGCAACGATCTGTTGATCATTGTCGCGAAGGAGAATGCCGCCCTTTCTGTTGATTAATGCTCGGTGTTTTGGTCGAAGTTCGAGATACATTTCATCCATTTGTTGAGAGTACTTCTCCACCATAATCGTCTCGCCTGCATCCAAACGACTGTAATGGATTAGACCAGTCACAGACCAGCAAACAGTATGCCTGACATTTTTTGGTGCAACTCTGACTTTAGGAAGTGTCGTGGAGCTTCATTGGCGTCTAACCACTGAGCTGAGTGTCGAGAAACGAGGCGTTCTTGTTATGTAGAAGAAGGGAAGATAATGCTCTATCAGTGTTTCTTTGAGCTGTCGTTCAATCTGAGAGGCACCCATTTATCAAGTTTTTTGTCTTTCCAATTTCTCTCAAGTGGTTGGAAATCGTCGTAACATTACGTCTAATTCAGAAGGAAGTTTTCAAACAGTTGTGCATGGATTGGCTTCGACTAAGGATACTACGCTCATTATCTTCAAGACCATCGTTGTCGTCACGAAATTTCTTAAACCACCGTTGTGCTGTGCATTTAGTAGTGGTCCTTGGGCCAAACGCTTCGTTGATATCGCGAGCTGTTTCAGCAGGTTTTCGGCCTAGCTTGAATTAAAATAAGACAATTGTGCAAATTTGCTTTTTCTTTCATCTTGTATTCAACTGAAAAGAAGACATAATTGTTTTAAAACGATTGTAATTGAAATTATTCGATAGGGCGGAAAACAATCCTTAAAATGATATATAAAGTAAAGGTATTATAACGAAAAATCGTTTTAACATACATCATTTGTAATCAAAATTAAAAATTCCGCAAGACTTTTTTTCTCAACTTAATACAAGTTCTTCAGGAGTATATGCTCCGACGAACTTACAAAACAGTTGAACCTCTTTAATAGAAATATTCCCGATCAACCCGACACGAAGCAAAATCCCACCTTTTCATTGTAGAGGTCGCAAGATGTCAAACAAATTCATACTCTAATAGCGTTTTCCTCGAACTGCATCTTTTGTAATTCCTTCCGTGCTCCCAGTTTTTTTTTTCCGACAATGATAACATGCAAAAATTTAAACAACCATTTTTCTGCACAACTCCCCACTAACGATGTCTCCTATTAATCACTATATCCCTTTACGTCTCCGTGTCAAGATGATTTGTTGAGGTGAAATAAAAGTATAAAAACTCATTGAATCGGGTAATTTTTTTTTTTTTTTTTTACACAGTGGTCACCACTTATCAAGGCCTGGAAGTCACTCAGAGATAAGGGTTATTGCAAGTACATTAAGTTAGTGTGTAGATTTGATGAAGTGTTTACTTAAGGGAGCGGTTCATTAGGAATTGGTTAACTGGGGTATTAAGAATTATCGGCCTCTCGATTGTTTTTACGCATACGCAAAAGTAGTAAACAAACAAAAAAAGAACTAAAATGTGTACTTAATATTTAGTTCTCTTCCACTGCAAGAACTGTGACACCAGGGTATGTGTACTTATATCTAAAAATATAACTGAATATATTTACGCTAACAAGTAATACATCAAAACATCCGACGTTGTCACAAATTCCAAATGCGTATATATATATATATATATATATATATATATATATATATATATATATATATATATATATATATATAAAGATGGACTCAACACGATTGTGTTTTTTTGTTTTGTTTTGTTTTTTTACATGGGGGTCAGCACTTATCAAGGCCCGAAGGCCACTCAGGGATAAGGTTCATTGCGTGTACAGTAATCAATGAGATAGTATTGTAGTAATCATTAGTATTGGGGGTTTTGATAGAGTGTCTTACTTAAGGGGGCGGTTTGTCAGGAGTTTGTTTATGTTTGACTTGAAGACGTCCAAGTTATAGTTAGGTGGGAAACAGGCAAGCGGCAGAGAGTTGCACTGGCGTGCAGTTCCTTTGCTCGTGGAATCTACGTTTGGATTTAGGCACAGATAGAGAGTGGGGATAATTATTGACAGTAGTTTCAGCCAGACGGATGTTTCTCGTGAAATATTGGAGAGGTGGGACGAGGGATTTGAGCTCAGATGAGCACCTGCCATAGAAATAACGATAAAATAAAGACAGGCTCGCAACGTCTCTTCTGTGGGAGAGAGGTTGCAGGGAAGAGAAAAGGGCATCCTCCACTAAGCCACGAAGTCTATTTTGTACTCTGTCAAAGCAGGATATGCTGTTTTTAGCAGCTCCTGCCCAGATGTGGCAGGAGTACTCCATCCTTGGACGTACTTGGCTTTTATACAGATAGAGAATTGCATCAGTAGTGAGATGTTATCATCCTGTTTTAGATATAAAATGAGTACTTCGGATAAGAATATAACACTTCACCTGATTACAGTCGAACTATTATATTATATATTAATATTACATTCAGCGATGTAGCAGAAACTACATTGGCAACATTGTATTGTTGTAATATAATTTTATTCCGATTTTCAACATATTTTGGTCGTCTTACTTGTTGATTATGTCCCTTGAGGGAATAACACATGATGTGTAGGACCACAGAAGGATTTTGACCTTAAACTATATCCGATGGTGAGGCCCCAGCTTGCGGGCTTTGGGGAGAGTGGAGCAATCCTTTAATTGTCATTGCTTCCAGGTCCACTCTGACCCGGAGTGGTAGTACCTGTTAGGGTCCGAACTATGGGTTAAATAGAAATCGACTTGAAAACAACAAATATATTCTATTAAAAAGGTTTTCTTCCGAATCTTTGGATTCGGCATTAAATAACCTGAAAAGGGTTTATATGCCGTAAAACAAAAACAACCAACCTACCAACCAAAAGAAGGATTTGTTTTATAATCCTCACTGATTCAATAAAGTGGTAAATACACACGCAAACACACACACACCACACACACACACGTACATATATATATATATATATATATATATATATATATATATATATATATATATATATATATATATATATATATGCTACAGGCGGCCAAAAAACGGCCAAGTAGCTGAAATAATAATGTAACTTCGGTATTGAGCACTTTCTTCAGTTTTTATTAATTACCATTTCCACTATATATATATATATGTGTGTGTGTGTGTGTGTGTGTGTGTGTGTGTGTGTGTGTGTGTGTGTTTTACCGATATATATATTGCCGGTTGTTGTAAAGAGCCCACTTTTAATCGCATGTCACAACCCCGTCGAGAAACAGATCGTTCTTGTTGTATAAAAGAAGGAAATATGACACTTCATAACGGTGTTTCTTTTGGTTGTTGTATAATTCGTGAAACACCCATTTATCAAGTTTTTTTTTTTTTTTTGCCTTTCCAAACTATCTCATGTGGTTGGAAATCGTCGTATACGTTACGTCTAACTCAGAAGCAAATTTTCGAACAATTTTACGTGGATTGGCTTCGACTAAGGCTCTTAACTGAACGTTGTCAACATCCGATAGCCGACCATTACGCTCATCATCTTTAAGACTCTAGTCGTCGCCACGAAATTTCTTAAACCATCATTGTGTCGTGTGTTCAGTAGTGATTCCGGAGCAAAACGCTTATTTGATATCGCAAGCTGTTTCAGCGATTTTTCGGCCTAGCTTGAATTCAAGGAAGAAAATTGTGAGAATTTGCTTTTTTCCATCTTGTATTCAATGTTCTGAAAAGAAGACATAATTGTTTTAAAACGATTGTAATTTAAACGATTCGATAGAGCGAAAAACACTCTTAAAAATGATATATAAAGTAAAGGTATTAATGACGAAAACTTATTAGGAAAAACATCATTGGAAATCAAAATAAAAAATTCCGCAAGAACTTTCTTGTCAACCTATTAGAATAATTTTGCACATAAAAAGGGGGGGCGTCATTCATTTAAAGGTGGCAATAGCTATTTTAATAGAGTTGCGCCCCTTTCTCCAAGTTATAAAGATGTTCTAAGTGAAAACAAACAAGAAATACAATGTGAACGTATTAATTTATTAAAGCAAATATTTATTTTGAAGTGTTGTATGTGTATCTTAAAATTCTGAATATAGAATAAGGGCGCTTGATAGATCGATTTTTCAAACATGTCGTTTTAAGCAAAAACAGTATTACCTACTGAAATGCCATGTCGAAAAGTGTCATATATAAAAAATTACGAAAATTCATTAAGTAGAAACTTATTCATAATTTAAAGTAATTTTTACGGAAAGTTAAGTAAAATTGCATTTTTCTGAGATTTTTTAAAGTAGAGGATGAAGAGTCCATGTGCACAGAGCACATAGCGCAGAACGCATATTTTACATTACGTTTTGACGGCGGCTAATATTTTAATCTATAGACTTTAATTTATTAAAAACACAATATGTAGTTGTTTTACGCGATGAATTTTCGTAGTTTTTGATATATTATTTTTGACATGCCAATTAAGTACGTAATATTACTTTTCCTTTAAACGAAATATTAAAAATCTGTCGATTCTATCTCAACAACACCAAAAGAAGTTTTACTAAATTAAAAATAATGTAAGGTGAATCGCTAGGTTGAGCTGACAAGTCGTGTGATATCATTTTAGAGAAGGTAACGTGCTGAAGTCGAAATTTCATCGGAGTTTTCCGGCAGATAACGTAAACCGCCAGGCTATACCAAAACGCTTAGCCAATGAATTTCGAGTAAGCAGACGAAAATAACTTCAATCAAATTGTTGACAACTTTATGATACCATCAGACATTGTCGGCAAAAACACGGTACCTTCTCTGCATGCGTACCTTGTTAAGTGAAAGTACAGAATAGTTACAAGACATGTCCCCTTCCTCGTGTTAAGAATGGGTTTCTAAATAATAACGTTATTAATTCAACACGGTACCTTATCTGCATAAGTATCGGAATTTTTTCACTGGACAAAACAAAACAAAATTTCAAGAAAATATAATCTCCCAAACAATTTCTGATCGGTTTTTGCTTTAATTTCAATTATTCCTACTAAAATTTGGAGAAAAATCCTCAAAGTTGCATACACATGTACATATACATATAATTACTTAGCCACTATTCATTTCCTTGACAATTGTACATTATACCATACTCATATCGAAGCCGAGCTCATGCCTTGCGAGCTGAATTAGCTTCCGTTGAAGAAAAAAGTTTCATAAGAATATCTAATTCACAAGCAGTCCCCAGTCGCTTTCATATTGCTGTCAGGGGATATGATGACGTTAGGTTTTTGCAGTTCTTGAAAAGCAGTGTTGACCCCATTCTACATACAGCGCCTGGTATTCCATGATAGGTATTTATGCAGAATACGGGCAATGCTATCCTTTAGGTATGATTTTCAAGTTCAATTCAATTTTATGGCATTTTTTTTTATTCATTTATGTTAGGTAAAAGTCCAGAATCGTTACAAAACGCCCTCCCTTCTCAATGTTAATATGGGTTTTTAAATAATAATGTTACTATTTCAGCACGGTCCGTATTCTGTATAAGCATCCCACCAAATGGTCACCCATCTAGTTCTGATCAGGCTCAATGTTGCTTAACATCGATAAGCCAACAAGAACCGGTTTGTTAACGTCATTGTGTCGTATATTATACTACACGTGCCTTTTGATGAGCACCTGAGCACCGCACACAATGGTTTCATTAATTCTTATTCTAAAACCACAGAGGTCTACAGAACAATGCTGAAAAACACCGTTAAGCTTGCTGCTGGTCGGGGTGTTCGAGGGTACATAGCGCCGGTTCTGCATATGAGTTCGAAGAGAGAAAACATTTGTATGGCGCCACGCGAGTTAATTCGTCCATTCACAGGGTTCAGTGAATTGTGACACGTGTTAGTATACGCGGATGTTCTTTACACAAACCAGCGTCGGTCGATGCTGTGTTTGCTTCCATGGCCGACTCCGCCAATCGATCAGTTCGCTCAATTAACAAACATTGTGAGGATCCGTTCCGATTGGTTGGTTTCTGTCTTCGTAAATAAGATGTCCCTTTTTCAGTTGATGCGGTGATTGGAACTCGACGGCGAGACATCGATTAGCCCGCTCTACCAGAATCGAACGCATTGCACACGTTTATTTAACACACCTCGTTTGCAGATGAGCTTCTTCTTTTTTTTTTTTTTAAGTTGTTTAATTGTGCCAAAGTTTGTTGAATGTACAAGCGAAACGATTTTCTGTTTTCGAGCAAGTCTAGTTAAGTCACAGAATGGAAGAGAAGGGCAAATAGATAAAAAGTAAACTTAGCAGAAAACGATGAATAGAAAAAAACAAACACTAATAGATAGATGGCAAATAAACCAGCGAAGTATGCATAGTTCCTGTGAATGCACAGTAAACGAGGCATAAAAAATGACTAAGTTCAGCATGTGCCTCCCCCCATTTAGCCCCAAAAGTCCCCAGGAGACATTAAATCCTGGTGAAAATGAATAAACGGTGAAGTTTTAGGCCTTAGCATATGTAAATTTGAGTTCTGTATCATGCAAAAAAAAAAAGAAATGAATAAGTCCATCATTTGCACCCCCAGTTTGCCCCAAAAGTCTTCAAGGCTTTAACATTTACATTTGAGTTCAGCACCATGCAAAACTGCTAAAGAGACATACACTGAAAATTGTGGACAAATATGGTAAAATTATCCCAAACATGGAGTGTTTTTATTAGCACTAAATAACACCTTGGGCACACCCAAGAGTTATCGCAAAGTATAGACAAACAAAATTATATAGAAATTCGTTAGTTATAACTTTTCAGAAAGTTTATAAAAATCCAAGGCATCATTTTTTTTTTAATAAGCACAAAAGTTTCAATTTTAGCCATTTTAACCCGAAAGGCACCCCTAGAGTGGGGTTAGGGTTAGGGTTAGGGTCATTCTGTTCTTTTTTTACTCATATCATGTTTAAGTTCGTGCAAAATTTCTAAAAATTCTGAGGCGAAGTTATTGAGAAAAGTGCGGTCAAACGAACGGACAAAGGAAAAGGGTGAATTTACAGGTCCACTCTCCTTTTGTCGGGAAACCAATAATGAATATCAAATTTATTTATCTGAACATGTGTTATGTCGAGTACAAAGTAGACCTCCGCTTTACTTTCGGCAGCCTCCAAACTCTCGCTTCCCTTATTTTGTCCTCTAGTGCTCACGTTATATGAGCTATGTTTCTGACAAAGAGGAAAAAATTGCTGTTCTCTATGTTGAAATCCAGCTACATAAATACATATCGTTGGCTAGTTTTAACCTTGACATGTAATTTTTAACGTACTACATTAAGTGGCTTCATGCTGTGTCTGGATCGATTTTGATATAAAAAAATATGTATATATATCTGTACGTATTATTTGGATTCATCGGACTACTGTTCTCATCTTAAGTGTGATTTTTCACAACGTTTCGGTCGATGTAACCTCCGCCCTTCCTTGGTGGGTGTATTGTGAAAATCACACTCAAGATGAGAACAGTAGTCCGATGAATCCAAATAATACGACTAACCAATCCTCATCTCAAAAATCCAGAAACGTTATATATTTGTATGTACGAAATTCACTCCTAAACTAACCATCATGTTTTTTAGACACAGCTACTACAGAGAAGGAGTGACAATGAAGGATATATTGGATTAAGTTTAGTTTAGATTTTATGCAAAAGGGAAAAAAGGGAATGGAAGCACTTCGTGAAAATTCGAATGCTTCTGATTTCTGTGAAATTGAAATATTAACAATAAAGAATTGACATCAATTAATAAGTATTTTGCAATTTTCAATTTCTTCGGAATTTTAAAAAGACTTAGGAGGAATAATATGTCACAACCTTCAATTTGAAATTTCAAATATTTCATTAATTTTGATCCATGGTCATTTGGCGCTAATTAAGGAAGATGACTTTAGATTTTATTTATCGTTTATTTTTAGACATTTTCTTGAATCAAAATTATGTAATGGATTTTGACCGAAATCCAAATAAATCTACGAATAAAATGCAGTGTTATCGGATCTTGGATTTAATAATTGTTAAGAGACATAAAAGCGTTGTAAAACACTTCGAGAAATTACCGTTAATTATCACGAGACAGGTATATTTCTAAAGCGTACATAGGCACACACGCACGCACATATTATCTTATTGTTGTTGTTGTTGTTGTTGTTGCTATATATCTATATATTCACATAAAATTTTATAAGATGATATAATACTTTATGTATTGATTTTCAATATTTATTTCAAAGGTGTTCAATAGTAGGTAGTATGTTATGAAAATATATATGCCAATTAAATTTCACAGAATTTTTCGCGTTGTATCCTCGTGAGAACTCCTCATATATATATATATATATATATATATATATATATATATATATATATATACAGTAGCGTCCAAAAGTTAAGGAACGGTCGATCATTTTCTTTTAAATGGCTTCTAATTTTATCTATGAAAAAGGGCCATAAAGCAAAAATAGTTTTAGAAGAGCTAAATAGATTCAATATTTGCGTTATGGATTGGCCAGCTCAGAGACCCGACCTTAAGCCAATTGAAAATGTTTGGAAAATTATTGGTGATTAAATCACAGAACCCCGGTCAAAAAAAATCTTGATGATTTATGGGAATGTATAAGAAAATCCTGGAATAATACCTCACCTATAACATGTGAACGATTAGTTCTGTCTTGCAACAAAAGATGACATAGTGTGATTGAAAACAAGGGGCTTTTCACTAAATACTGAGAGGATTCTTTGTTTTTTCATTAATAATTTCCCTCGTTTCTTAACTTTTGGACATCAGTAATTTAATTAAATTTGTTTATATGTAAAAAAAAAAAAAACTAATACGTATTCAAAATCAAACATAAAAAAAAATTCTTTTTAATTAAACAACCATTATTAAATAATGGAAAATTCACCAAAATTTTTTTGTCCTTTTCCAAAAATAAAGTTAAGGCCATTTAAAAGAAAATGATCGACCCTTCCTTAACTTTTGGACGCTACTGTATGTATGTATATATATATATATACAGGGTGGGCCAAAATAAGAGTCCTATTTTTAAAGTTATTCAAATTTAAAGATAGGACCCTTATTTTGGCCCACCCTGTATATATATATATATATATATATATATATATATATATATATGTGTGTGTGTGTGTGTGTGTGTGTGTGTGTGTGTGTGTGTGTGTGTGTGTGTGTGTGTGTGTGTGTGTGTGTGTGTGTGTGCATATCAGTGATGTGACGTATCTTACCGAATTGCAATTAATGAATCCGTACTAAATTCCAGATTCCAATACGATAAACGATTCCATTTTTTTTAATATTTAACTATAAAGTTGTCATTTTCCCCGATTATCGTAAAAAGTACATGTTTAATATGCAGATATTTTCTAAAATGCAATAATACACTTGTAGGGGGTTGAGATATAAATTTTAATAATACTTGTAGTTTAAAGTCAATAAGTAGTTATTATTCCATTATTACTACCATCAAAGCTCAATTGAGTTACACAGGCAAAGTGGCACAATAGATAGTTAGCCATTAACAGCTTAGAGAAGGTGTTATATTTCGCAGGTGGCCGATTGTAAGATGTGTTTTTATGTCTGATTTCTAAAAAATCAAGCTTTGTCGTTTTTCCATTCATACACTCGTTGGCGATAATAAAACACTCATCGCTGGTTATAAAAATATTTCGTTTATTTAAAATATAACCTTTCGGTTCTCGAATGACAGTTTGACAAGTTTGATGGCGTGCGTGGCGGGGAAAGTGGTGTGTGAAGAATGATATTTTGCTTAACACGCCCATCGTGTAGCTCTCTCGCGGTCACTCTCCGATCTCTTTTTATTTGGCCAAGATTACGTTAACATTCCAACCATGTGTAGTTTTAAAAATGTGGGTCAAACTCGAAAACCAGGGTTTTGCTTTCTACAATTTGACCCCTTTGACGTTATGTCCCGGGCCTTGTATCCGGACTTGTGACCGACTTTTGTTTGACGTCACTCCCGGGTCTTGCATCCAGATTTGTGACCGACTTTTGCTTGACGTCACTCCCGGGCCTTGCATCCAGACTTTTAACCAACTTTTGCTTGACGTCACTCCCGGGTCTTGCATCCAGATTTGTGACCGACTTTTGCTTGACGTCACTCCCGGGCCTTGCATCCAGACTTGTGACCGACTTTTGTTTGACGTCACTCCCGGGCCTTGCATCCAGATTTGTGACCGACTTTTGCTTGACGTCACTCCCGGGCCTTGCATCCAGACTTTTAACCAACTTTTGTTTGACGTCACTCCCGGGTCTTGCATCCAGATTTGTGACCGACTTTTGCTTGACGTCATTCCCGGGCCTTGCATCCAGACTTGTGACCGACTTTTATTTGACGTCACTCCCGGGCCTTGCATCCAGATTTGTGACCGACTTTTGCTTGACGTCACTCCCGGGCCTTGCATCCAGACTTTTAACCAACTTTTGTTTGACGTCACTTCCGGGCCTTGCATCCAGACTTTTAACCAACTTTTGTTTGACGTCACTCCCTGGCCTTGCATCGAGACTTTTAACCAACTTTTGTTTGACGTCACTCCCCGAGGATCTGAATTATTTAACAAAGGGTCAAGTATTTTGGAAGGAAGCTGAAGGCAATTGAAAAGACTAAATATAGATATATTTGGGGGACACTGACTATTGAAGGAGACGGATTCGAAGGGAATACTTGTCTCAGGATGGGTAAGGTTAATTTCCGGAAGAAAACTGTTTTACGCCACTTTTATGCTCTCTTACGACATTTAGGACAACGAATCTAAAAAGTACATGCAAGACCAAACAGTTATTATCTTGTATATCATAAAAGAGGCGCAGTTTTGCCCTCTGAACCAAAATACCGTAGAATTTAAAATTTAGAATTTAGAATTAAAAATTTATTATGTTTACGCTAATAGCCATAACCTTATTTAACTATTGAACGCCATTACAGATACATTAATTCGTAATATTAAAAATATACATTTATTCCTAGGAGCACCGTCTTCATTATCGTCATTACTTACAGAGGAAATAGTTCAAATTTATTCCATCAGTCCTCTTCCGACACCATTCTACACCGCGTGCATTTATACTTTTTCCTACTTCCCTGAGCCTACTCGGTTATTAACTGACTAGTTATTCCATACACATCGCCAACTCTTTTCGCTTTACCACTGCACAATTAATGAATTCTCCCTCTTCCCATCCCCGAAAATCTAATTAGTTTATATCTAGATATTCATACATTCCAGAATGAGCGAAACATCATTCAAAAAAGAACGCTTCACAGATTAACACAAACATCGCTTCCCTGAGTAGAATCATTACATATTAAATATCCTGATTATAAACTTCAGAATTTCACAAAAAAAAATGATTCGCACTTCATTCAAATTAATACTATTTTCGTAAATATCTCACTCACATGTTTCGTTATCCTTATCAATAGGAAACAAATTACTTGGTTTATTGCTTATTTTTCGTGTTACTTAAACAAACGCAAATTAGAGTTTCATATTTTCATTGCTGTTTACATTTATTACATTTACCGTGACAAAACATTTGTCTCATTTTGTTTTCGCGTTGCCAATTCGATTTTTAAGTTTTCACGTTTGTTTATTTCATAAATGCTTCCACAAACTATAAATGACTAAAATTAAATACAGCTATTATTTTACAAGTTAAAATGTCATTAACTATTACTTTACATTAACCTTTTATTTTAGTAATAAAGATATCACAATAGTATTTTATTAGTTTTTATTACTAGGGATACCTGGGATAATATTTTGTTTCATTTTGTTTTCGACTTTCCGATTTGATTCATAAATTTGCATGTTTGTTTATATACGCAAACTATACATGGATAAAATTCCATCACGCTATTATTACACAAGTGAGGATTTGATTAAAACTTAATTTAACTTATCCACATTATTAAACAAATACAAAGGGTAAATATGAATATTTTTCTATGTTGACCAATCCTTTAAAATAACCATTTATATAGGTTTTCGTTGTGCTGAAAAAATATCACGTTTAAAATTACGACAAAGAAGTAGTATATAATATATGTAGTTTCAAAAAAGGTTTTCGGGAGTGCTGACAACGAAAAAAACGTTTAAAATTCCGAAAAATGAGTAATTTCAAAAATATTCCAGAATTTTTTTTTTGCTTGCAAACAAGTAGGAGATCACTTTTATATATTATAATTTAACGTAAACTAAGAACCAACTTCATGGCCACCTTCCAGCAAATTTTGTGACAGCTCCACCCTCAGGCACAAGATGTGGTGTCTATTCCGAAAGTCATTTTTAACATGACGAGGTTGGAATTTGGCAAACGACAAAAACAACAGCCGTATTTTAAATTTTACGATGGGAAGAGGGTTCATCGGGAAACGCCGGTTTACGAGTCCTGCTAGTAGATAATAATTATAAACTTTCATAAGCGCAAGTTGGTTGTCTACATGTATTGTACAAGCTTAAAATGTGATTACGGTTTGCATTTCCTTTTATATCTAAGTAGTGATTACTCCGGCTAACTAACCTATCAGATTCATTAGTTTTATTGACCTCTGTATCGTTTATTTGTATCAGCCAATGAATGCCAAACCACTTGATTTTAATTATTTAAGAGAAGTTTCGGCTCTCGTCACTTTTGTTATTCAGATTTATGCAGTAAAGTAAATTCACACCTCATAATTTTTCTACAAACTGCATACACAAATCTGTTCCGTCAATATTAGTCTGTATTGTTGAAAACAAAAGTTTTTATTTTGAATCGATTTCATCGAATATCGTATTTAATCTAATTTCGAGTTTTTCGGTTTGATAAATAATATCATATAAGAAGTAAATGGATTCAATCATCGCACAGTTCTAAGTCCTAATACAGGGTAGGGCAGAGCAACTTGCTTATTTGGAATATGAATTAAAACAAACAAGCAAGTTGCTCTCCCCCGCCCTGTACTACAACTCAAATTACCAGGTACTAATTTATTCATAGATAATGTCTTCGATATTCACTGCTGAAAACGACGATGATTTCTTTCGCGTTTTTCTTTCTTTGACTTTGGCTGTTAGACGCCTGACCACGGCCATCGTAAGAGATGGCCTATCAGCTAAAAATGACGTCATGTGAAACACTTAGACTGTCGATAATGAGCATAAATTTTTACAGAAAGCATTAGAAAACTTCAAAATTGGGTAAAAAAAAAATAAATAAAGACCACAATGATTTATACTGAAACTCATCCAATATTAATAATAAGATAGAATTGAAAGGGGGGAAAAATTGTCTGCTTATGCGTTAAAAGATAGGGCGCGTGACCAAATTGCACAGAACTGAGGTTCATGACGTCAGAAGACTAAATTACGTTAGTTAATAGGCCCTCTATTACGATAGTCGTGCACCTGACTCTAAAAGGGAGAAAAAGGAGTGAATCACTGAAAGGCAATCTGATGTATTTAACAATGTCATGGTTTTGTATTAAATACAGTGATTCAATCTGTTAGCTCGTCTAAGTACAGACAGACTTTGTGAGTTCGAACCTCACCCGAGGTATAAATATTTGGATTTTGAATTTGTTCTAAAATGAAATTAGACATTTCAAAAATCCTACTTGTGAGACACCGGCTTGGGTTCTCTTGGTTGGATGGCCACACCTTTTGTTAGATGATTGTTGTATATCGTCTGTTGTTATTATCTCATATGTATATTACGTTGTGTTTGTGGTTTTAATGTCTATTTTAACGACCCGTGATTCATCTAGTAATGTTGCTGCATGCGTGTTAACATATAATACACATAATATTACGGCATATCTTTTTCTGTTGCTGGTCGCTTCTGGAGAATTCGTCAACCGTCTTTGAGGGAGCTGGAACCTATTTACAGGAAACGCTTCAAGACAGGGACCCAAGACGAATGAGGGAGGTTATATATATATTTCATTCACTCCTCGGGCATCTCGTCACAGCAGAACTGGAGTGAATCTTGGCTCGTGGTTTCTCTATTCACCTCCCTCATTGGAAGGCCGTTTTAACCTATCTTGCTTGTTCTGCGCCTCAAATTCAGCTCAAACTATGTTTGCACAAACCAGAACACGTGACACGTGATACGTCACTCCGGTCCTCGTTCGGATACTTCCGGTGTAAACTGACCAGTCACAGTGTTTGATACATGGCAAAACATGTCACCATCCAAATCTTCGTTGTCCACTCATCGCTAGATAGTTAAATAATTATATAGCTATCTAGCTAGCTAGATAGATAGATAACACGCAATTAATGCTTCTACACGGCTATTGTCTAACAGTACAATTCACAGTTGGATTTCACTGCGATTTGTTTGATCTCTGTTAGTTAATAGACTTTCTTGTGTATTTAGTTTTGCATATTTTTCCTTTAATATATATAATTTACGGAAATAAGGACCCGAATGACACCGAGTAGCCATGTTATAATGTTATATTTTATATATCGAGATATCGATATCTAATAGTCTGTTGAGAAAAGTGAGCGCGTTGAAATTCGCCTAGTAGACTCAGTCGAGGTAACTCTAAAGACACATTCAGCATAAGCCGGATGTGGACCATCTCTCTCTCTCTCACTCTCTCTCACTCTCTCCACCTTCCCTATCCAGGAGTTCATCCCTTATCGAGAGGAACTGGAATAAAAAGAAAATGGAGTTTGTGACACTGGGCGCATTTATTATTTATTTCCAATATTTCTGAATCAAAGACTTGCTTCGTCTGCGAAGAATTGCTTCTGACCAGGAGACACACCAAAGTCGATGCTCCCTTCCGCGACCATGCGTGCACACACATAGACATCGACCCAGGTGTAATTTCCTGTTATGTGATCAATGAAGTTTAAATCGGATTGGTTATATTCAAACGTGTAAACAGCAAGCTACACCTATCGATATATCGATGTCTGATTAACAATGTGTGGAATGAGAACATCTACGAGCCGAAGAGCATGGAGGTACGTTATATTAAATATTCTCAAAAATATATGTGCTATATCTGAGGTGTCTTCAATAAGTTTCCAGACTTTTTTCGTATGAGCACTTTTATTGATATTTCACACATAAAACTCTACTCCCCTTCGAAGTAATCTCTTCCGGCTGCAATGTACTTGTTGTACCGTTCCAACAATAACCATGAAACTTGTCTTGTGTGAGCATGTCAATGACTTTCATTACAGCCTTTTCATATCCTTAATTATCGCATAACGAGAGCCTCTAAGGTTTTCCTTGGGCTTAGATCTAGACTATAGGGAAGATGAGGAACTTTCTTGATGCCATCTTGGAAAAATAGTCTGTGACAAGAATTGAGCACCTTATCAATGAAATTCTTTATTTGGCCAATCAATTTTGGTATTCAGACTTTCTTACGCCTCCCATACGTCTCATTATCCCTCATAGAGTTGGACGCTATGTTTAGTTTCAGACCAGTTTCCGATAGTTAAGTGTTCTATACATGTTCTGGAAATGACGAGTTCTCAGTAGACAGCTGTTCTGTACAGGTTCCGGGCGTTATAATTTTATAACCAGAGAGCAAAAGATTCTTCCTATGTTGACACGAAGGAACGTATGCAAAGTTGCAAAAAAAAAAGGTTTAATTTTTATGGAGCACCTCTGGTTTCTGATTGGTTTTTAGCAGAACGTGAATTAATTTGATTCGTCAGCTCCTAGCAACAGCGTTTGTAAATAGAATCTCCCAAGTGTGAGGGACCATACCCCATTATAAGTCAAAAATATTTCAAAATTCCCTGCCTTCTTTGAATGTCTTATGCCACCCAAAAACTGATGCTCGATTCATACAAACTGGTCCTAAAGCAGCCATACGTTTCTGTGGTATTTTTTTTTTCGAAGTTTAAAAGAATGTTATTGCATATTGTACTTCTAAAGTATGTAACAGGTGAAGACGATTATGGAGTTCCCAAGAGTCGCATCCCGGTCACTAAAGCACTAAATGTAACACGATGAAGACTCCGAAGATGTAGTTCTAGGTGGTTTCTGGTTATTCCTCGTTTCACCAGTGATCTGAAGGTAAAAACAAAAAGAAAAAAGAAAAACAAAAAAAAGAAAAATAGGAGAAAAACAAAGAAAAACAATTCAAAGACTCCAGGAAAACAGAAGTGCCGCAGGCCACAGTTGAGGTTGCTGCCTTTTTTTTTTTTTTTTTTGCTTGCTGTCTCCTGAAATAAATTAACTCAAATAGACAGTGTTCGTTTTGTTATTCAAGTTACGAATTCCGTAGGCAACGATTAAAAGTAAACTCAAATCGTTGGTTCTTATTTTTATAAGGATTAAATGAACTCCTGACTAAATTATTTGCTATTATACAGTCAAGTTAAATGGAAAAGAAATATATGACATTTTCCTTATTTTTCAACAATGCAGAGATTTAAAGTTGTGTGAACAGTTCACTCAAAAAACTATTTGCAACAAATGACCGTCCTCTTTTCTCTTCCCCCTTCTCTCTTTCTCTCTCTCTCTCTCTCTTTCTCTCCCTCGGTCAGTGAGAGTAGCGTGAGTGGAGGGGCTAGTTCAGACTCAACTCCTTGACAACAACTACTGAAATTCGCTTATAGTGGGGTAATGGAGAAAGTCTAACAAGGTCCGAGGTTCCCTTCAGCCAATACACCTTCGCATTACCAAACTTGAATTCGCCTTGATTGGTCGATTTGGTTAAATCACTTGTGCATATCAATTACGTAATTTTGCATCAAAAATTTCTCACATGGAGCAACCTTGGAATTGATCTTGGATCAAACTGTTTTCAATCGTAAATACTACCATACCCTATTCAATGGGTTCTTTCGCAAACCAATATTAGTATTAAATATTATTATCAATCCCCAAATCCGTTCAGCTGAAGTCATTTTTCCTTATTTTATTTCACCAACCAACCAAATGAAATCAGCGAGGCAATCGGGAATTGCCCGAGATTGCTCACATAATAAAAGCCCTTACTCTTTTATATTTCAACCGTTATTGATGTACGTGCAATAAGTAATGCCCCTGACCCACTTCCCATAGAAGTAGAGCAACGAAACTTGGCAGAGTTATTAGTCTTTCTCCACATAGGACCACCCAGAATTATGCATTTCTTTCATCGTTTGTTGCAGCTCTGGAGACCATTTTTGTAGAACACCCCAGGTTAGTCCCCCAACCACGACATGACTTCAAAAATCGAGGCTACATCATCTGGGAAATGCTTTCCTTTCAAAAACAACTTCATGGCTGGGAAGAGGTGAAAGTCAGAGGGTGCAAGGTCAGGAGAGTGGGGAAGGTGGAGGTGGATTTCATAACCACACGCCCGTGCTTCTGATCTGGCGACATGCGAGTTGTGGACCAGAGCGTTGTCCTGCAGGAGGCGGATACCTTTGCTGATCTTGCCCCGCCTCTTGATTTTGATAGCTTCCCTTGATTTCCGCAAAACTGAAGCATAATAGGCTTCTGTAATTGTGGTACCCTTTGCCAGGAAATCTGTCATCACTACACCGTCCTGGTCCCAGAAGACTGTGAGCATGACCTTGCCAGCGGAGGGCTGCACCCTTGCCTTATTTGGAGGTGGTGAGTCCAAGTTCTTCCACTGCATTGACTGGGTTTTAGTCTCTGGATCATAGTGATGGGCCCAGGTTTCATCCTGTGTAATCAGTCTTTTGGAAAAAACCTTGACTCATTTTCTTGGCACATCTCCAAATTTATCCTCAAGCACTCGACGCGTTCTTGCTTCTGGAATGGTGTGAGCAACCTGGGAATCCATCTGGCAAACACCTTATGCATATGCAAATGGTCATGAATTATAGTTTCCACAGACCCTGTACTAATCTTGACATCTTGGGCTATTTGGCGAATAGTAATGCGTCGATCTTCCAAAATGGCAGCCTAAACTTGACGGACAGATTCCTCATCAATGGAAGAAGGAGGGCGCCCAGGTCTGGGACCTGTTTCCACAGACTTCCGGCCATGTTTGAATTCACGATGTCAGCATTTTACAAGGTCATATGATGGGGCATTATCACCATAAGTTTCTTTCATTTCATCAAAAGTCTCCTGTGGTGTGCGTCTTTTCAAATACAAAAACCGGATCACTGCTCGACGTTCAACAGGCTCCATTTCACACCTGACTCAGTTAAAACACCTGTAAACCAGAAACCACAATTTGTTCAGAGCTGTAATTTGCCACATAACCCGTAATGATATAAATCATTGCACATGCAAAATTTCAGCTAGATCAGCCAACTTCAAGTGGGTCAGAGGTATTACTTATTGCACGCCCCTTGTAAATTTCAACCATCACAGATGGTTGGGTGAGATTCGCTCTCTTAGCTCACCCAGTTTCCAAAGGAAATGGTTGAGTCTAACCCATCCATACGTTTCTCACTCATCATTAACCCATCTTTAGTCAGCCTCGTAGCTTCTTAGTCGCTGACAGATAACGTCCAGTGATATTTCATCACATAGCAACATCAACAAGTTTCTTCGATTATCAATCCACTTGTAAAAGAATTAACGTTTATGCAACATGCGCTAATCATGCAAAAGTTCTTATGTGACCAAGAAGGACTATATCTCTACCCTTGTATAGTTCATTATTAAAGCAAAAGGTCAGTTCTAATCAATGGCGATTACTCGCCTTCTACTTGTTTTTTCCACATTATCTCCCCTTTGACCATTGTCTAGTCTGATCACGTTTAGTTCAATAATAGTTCATCAAAAAGTTCCTACAGTACAGTTTTTCAGTTCATGTCTACAAAAAATATACAATCAGTCTTTTTGTTGTTGTTTTTTTACAGTGGTCACCACTTATCAAGGCCCGGAAGCCACTCAGGGATAAGGGTTATTGCAAGTACGTACATTACGTTAGTGTGGAGATTTGATGAAGTGTTTACTCAAGGGGGCTGTTCATGAGGAATTTGTTAACATTGGACTTGAAGACATCCAAGTTGTAGTCAGATGGGAAGCAGGCAGACGGAACAGAGTTCCACAGGCGTGCAGTTCTAAGAAAGAAGCTTTGTTCATGGAATCCACGTTTTGATTTAGGCACAGATAAAGAGTGGGGGAAATTTTTCACAGCGGATTCAGCTAGACGGGTGTTTTTCGTGAAAGATTGGCGAGGGGGGACCAGAGATTGGAGTTCAGACGAGCACCTGCCATGGAAATAACGATAAAACAAGGATAGGCTCGCAACGTCTCTTCTGTGGGAGAGAGGTTGCAGGGTAGAGAAAAGGGCATCCCCCACTAAGCCACGAAGTCTATTTTGTACTCTGTCAAGGCAGGATAGGCTGTTTTTAGCAGCTCCTGCCCAGATATGGCAGCAGTATCCCATCCTTGGACGTACTTGGCTTTTATATAGATAGAGAATTGCATCAGTAGGGAGATATCTTCTGGAGCGGTAGAAGGATCCCACCATCTTTCCAGCGACCTTGGCAACAGACTTGATGTACGTGTTCCATTTCAGATCAGGAGTAAAGGTCAAACCTAGAAGCTTGTCAAAACACGGGGCCTCTCTCAGATGAGAGCCATCCATCCCACTTGATGCCAGATGGGGATCAGAGCGTTGGTGATGTAAGGATAGGAGTTTGGTTTTAGATGCATTAAAGGTAACCAGCCACGTCTTCCCCCACTGAACCACGCGCTCGAGATCAGAGGAGAGAGAATCAGAGAGAACTTTGTCATTTACAGCCTTTGATGTGTTTCCGTAGATGGTCGTGTCATCAGCATAGATGTCAACGAATGATTTAAGTATGTGTTTAGGGAGGTCATTGATGTAGATCAGGAAGAGAGTTGGGCCCAGGATTGACCCCTGAGGGACTCCAGCATTAATACTCCAGGCCTCTGATTTTTGTCCATCGACCACTACTCTTATGAGCCTATCAGAGAGAAATGATTTAATGATTGAGAAAACATTTCCAGTTATACCGTGGCTGGAAATCTTGTGAAGTAGACCCTTATGCCATACCTTGTCAAAGGCTTTTGATATGTCAAGAGCAATTGCCATGGAAAGGAAGCCTTTGTCAAGAGATTCACTAATCCTGTGAGATATAATCGTCAGCACATCTGCAGTAGATCTTGCAGAGCGGAAACCATATTGTGTGTCACTAAGAAGGTTATTCCTGCTGAGGTGGTTGACTATTTCTCTATTTAATATGGATTCCAGCAACTTACTCATAACACACAGGAGACTTATTGGTCTGTACTGAGAGGGAGATGACTTATCACCTGAATTCTTAAATACAAGGCAAACTGATGAGGTCTTTCCAGGGAGTCGGAAAGTACTTCTCCTTAAGGCAGCGCTTAAACAGTTTCGTAAGTATGGGAGCAAGTTCTAGTTGAAGCTTTTTTAACACTATAATTGGGATGCCGTCAGGGCCAGTTGCTTTACTGGAATCAAGGTTCTTGATTAGCTTGGCGACCTCATGCACGGATATTTGTATGTTACCTAGCGTGTTCTGTGTTATAGGAGGAATTATGGGGAGTTGATGGCCTTTGTCGCATAGGATAGAATTAGCTGCAAAGTTCTTTGCAAATAGTTTGGCCTTGTCTGACGCTGACGAGATGACCTCTGGTCCATTGATAATGGTTGGGATGGAACGCACACTTCTGTTCAGGATCCTATTTGTTATTTGCCAAAACTGATGGGAACCAAGCCGCTGATCAGCTACCTTGGATTTAACAGACTGGCCATATAGCTCTCTTGCGTTTTTTATTACTCTTTTACAGTGGTTGCTGGCTGGCAGTCCTGAAAGCAGCTTTAGTCTCAGTGCATCTATTACGTTGTTAGCTATGTAAAAAGTGATTTCTGTGCGTGATAGCAGCAGCACATTCTGGGGAGGACCATGGCTGGCTGTTAGGTTTTTGTTGGAATTTTTTAGATGGTATGAATTGGTCTATGCCTACAATTAACCATTCGGTCAGATCTGATACTATAGAGGACACTTCCTTTTTAAACATGGAGTGCAGAGGTAAATCAGATATGAATGTACAGAAGCTATCCCAGTCAGCCTTAGAGTATCGATATACAGTACGGTGCAGGGGTACGTCTGGGGACTTATTACATTTCGTTTTTATCTTAACTGATACAATGGAGTGGTCGGAGGATCCTAGAGGAGAATGAACGGAACATGAACATAGCTCAGGGGAAGTTGAAAGAAAAAGGTCTAGGAGGCTTGCATATTGACCGGGTGTATCGGGCACACAGGTGGGTTCGCGAACAATCTGAGTGAGGTCATAAGCAATGGCAAAAACATGACAAAACCTCCCCTCATCGTCTGTCTTATTTGAATGGGTCAGCCATTCCACGTTATGGACGTTGAAGTCACCACAGATGTATATATGTATATGTATATATATATATATATGTATATATATATATATATATATATATATATATATATATGTATATATATATATGTATATGTATATCACAACTTTCCCAGCTTCAATTTGATATGACATATGAATATAAACCTCAAACAGATGACTCCTTACAGCACTTTAAAGACACAAAAACAAACACAAATCATGAACGAAAAACGACGATCAACGCTGCAAAGCCGCGATGCCACAACTACGTCCGCCGGACGAGTATAAATACAATGTTTTTTTTTTCGTCGCACGGCAAGGTTGCGTCCGTCAGCGGCCCAACCCAACTCAGCAGCAGCAGTAATATCCATGCAGAACTGTTTTGACTACCTCCCCGACAATGGCCGAATCCAGTGACAGAAGTAGTGACCACTCGCCCTCGACGCACCCGATTCCCAGCAGCCCAGCTTCTCAAGCCAGCATGTGTTTCCCGTAGCCACTAGCGACGACATTGCAGCCGCTCAAGTTCCAACACCAGCTGGATTCCAACCCTCGGCCTTAGACCTCCTACCACCACGAAAATAAACCTGTACGACGGTACCCACTGCGTTTGTCATCTCTTCTTTGCCATTATCGTTTTTCGTCTTCTTGCCTGTGTTGTCTTTTAGTTGTAGGGTCGATTGCCACCGACATTCGGCCACGCAACATGTATATATATTTCTATATACAGGATTCACTCCTACATGAATTAATTGGTCTTCATGAACTTTGGAATACAACTGTTAGATGTAAGGTTGGGTAATGCTAGCAATATTTAGTTTTATTCGAAAGGGACAAAGAGGGTGTAAGATCCCTTCTTGAAAATTTAAATGAAAAAAATGTGGAGTTTTAACAATAGTTATCAGACTTCAATTAATAAATTTTCTCAATTTTTTTTTAGTGTATTTAAAGGGCTTGATTTACGAACAACTTCCCAGTTGAAAATTCAAATATTTCAGACTAGAAGATGTACTCGGCGTTGCCCGGTATTAAACGTAACGTTAAATTCCTTAAAAAAAATAAATAAATTGAGACAATGTCATACGAGTATTATGGGGGTGTTTTTCTAAGGAGTTCACTTCTTGCAAGTAAAAAAAAATATTCGAGCTGAAACCGAAACCTAAATACAGTAGTTCAAGTACCATAACCATTAGACTGGCTTGCCGCAATCTTTACAGAATGTCTTCAAACCTACTTATACTTAACATAATGTAAACAGTTAGCACATGCGCAGTCGTGAAACAGTAAACAGATAAAAATCCGATGGCTCCCACCTACCAATTTTTCAATTTTCCCTCCTTAGCAGCTCATTTTGCAGGATGAAAACCGATTAACGTTTTTCCACATGTCTGAATATCCTATATACCAAATTTAAAGTCTGTAGATTAAAAATCCGTTGAATATATAGGTTGTGAATACATTTTTACTTTTATAGATATGTAGATTTGCATTAACATTAATAGCAATTACACGTGAAGTAAGCAAGATTTCTTAGCTTTCAGGGGTTTTTTCTTAAGACTTCTTAAGCATAAGCATTAAATTTGAGGCATTTTAGAAGCGAAACCAAGCAATAGATTTTTATTCAAATTGAAATAAGGATTCGAGACACAAGGTTTCGTGCCATTATTTCTTGATATTCTCCGTAAGGGGACATAACAGTGGTGCAAACTGTTTTACGCAGAGAAATACATTTACTAGAAGGAGTATTCTCCGAAAATAAGCTTTCAGTATTTCATGAAAAAAAAGAATTGCAGGTAAGATTACTACGGATACTGTGTTAAACCTATTGTATATTTATCACTCGAATAAGCCCACTTAACGCTGGAAAATTCACAATTAAAAAATGGGATTAAACTATTCTTGGACACGCCACTCCATGAGATTAATGGACTATCTCATGACGTCACTTCCTTTACTGACGTCACTTCTGGTATCGAGACCGGTGCCAGGGAGTCTGAGATTGGCACGCGACCAAGCTGGACGTGTGCAAACGTCCTGCCGTTGAGGAATGAATATACTCAACTCACTTTGCTTGTAATATATATGAATACATGTTTCGGTCCTAAAAAGTCCTGTGTTCCTTTCGTTTATTACAATTTAACTCCATAAAAACCATATAACAACGAAAAATAAACAAGAAACATTAACTTAAATTGAGAAATAGAAAACAGGGATAATCATCTGTTTACCATATAGCTGTTTCAGAGATTTAAAAACAGGGCAGTTGTTAAATTCATGGCTCTCCAATTGAAAATACCACAATTGACAAAATGTAGACGTAGTACAGTTACTATTTCATTAATATATAAATTTCAAATAATAATAATACAAGCAAGTAAGTAAATAAATAGTAGCAAGTATGATAATACTATAAAAGTATTAAAATTAAGGCACACACATATACAGGGTGGCCCAAAAAAAACGGGCCCTAACTCTAATTAGACCCCGTTTCTTACTGTTTTGTCCGAATGAACTGAAACTTTGGTCATAACTAGTTTATTATATTCAAAACATCATTTTTCTCCGTTCTACAGCACAGGTTCTAGATGGCCTCCATTTAGCTTTTGTTTTGTTTTTTTGGGGGTCACCCTGTATAACTTGAATTGCTACTGGAGAGAACTTGAATGCTTACAATAGAACTTGAATGCCCACTAGACACTATCCTCGAGTGCCTAATTTCTCTCTGTATAAGGGTTTATTAGAACAACCTGGCATGAGGATACTTTTCCCTGACTAAATATTCAAAATCACATTGTATTTGCAGCCCAAGTGAAATCTTCCCTGCATGGATAGCCAACAGTAGCTTTTACGAGGAATAGTGCAATTTCTCAAAGTGATTTTACCTCTTTTTTGCTTTAAATTTTCGCGCCTTTTCAACGCATCCTGTCTGGGTCATCTTGACATTGGCTTTTCTATTCTAAAATTAACTCAATAACCATTCAATTTCTTTTTCGTTTTCACTCATTCTCCCAAAATTGGCCCAGCCTTGACAGTCGCTTTAAATTCTTTTTTCTACGCACATCTTATCTTCCTTTTAATAACAATATTTAAACTCATTCCCTTTTCCTTGTCCCCATTTGTGAATTATTCCACGGATTTCTGCCTTTTGGATTACTTTGGACCATTTTCCAATTAGGTGATTCCCTTGAATTTTATTTGTGGAAATGGAAACTTAAGCAACTTTTTTTGGGGATTTTACTGTTATTGGATATTTTACCCTTCACCAGACAATCCATTCACGTGAAATCACATTTTTCTTCACCATATTCCCTCTGTTTCACTATATGTTACCAAGTAAGATCTATGACTTACTTGTAGTTTCATCAAATACTTTTGCAAGCAAAATCCGATCCCGCATTATTTTGTTCTTCCTTTTTAAAATTAAATATGTTTTGAACTCTTTTTTAAAGTTTTTTTTAACATGTGTTATTAACTACTTGTTCTTATTATAAGCTCTATTTCCTATTTGGTTTTATCGAGCTTTTACATCTGGTTGAGATTATTTATAAATATTAACTCTTCAATATTTATAATATACTTTAGTTTTGCTATCCTGGATTATTTTGGTAAACTTAAGTTTAATTCTTATTTCATTATATATATATATATATATATATATATATATATATTTATATTAGCAGATTACTCTGAGTTGCCCGGTAATGAACGTAACATTAAATTCCTTTAAAAAAGTTTTAAAATGAAATGGTGACATGTTCATGCAAGTATTATGTTTTTTGTGGGGGGGGGGTTCTAAACACTTCACTTTTTGTAAGTAAACACATACTAAAGATAGTAAGTCAAGTACGATAACCATTAGGCCAGCTCGGGTCGATCTTTGCAGAATGTCTTCAAATTTACTTAAACTAAACATAGTGTAAATGATTTACGCATGAGCAGTCATGAAACAGTAAGCAAACAGATAAAAATCCGACTACCCAACATACCATTGTTTTGTATTCTGACTCTTTAGCAGCCCTTTTTCGGAATGAAGTATAATTATAAAGTGTTCCACACGTGTAAATACACTATATACCAAATTAGATTAAAAATTCGTTGGGTACATAGGTTGAGAAGTGTCCCCATACACATACACACATTCTTACTCATATATATATATATATATATATATATATATATATATATATATATATACTAGCAGGCCACCCGGCATTGGCCGGTCGTAAAATACGCATTGTCCCCACAACAACAGAGTTACTATCTTTAAAAGCATATCTGAGAAAATTTACCAAGTCCTATCTGCTTATCCTTCAGCTAACATTCACGTATGTGGAGACTTCAATGATCACAACGTGGAATGGTTGACTCACTCAAACAAGACCGATGATGAGGGGTGGTTCTGTTATGATTTCTCCATTGCTTATGACCTCACTCAAATTGTTCACAAATCAACTCGTGTGCCCAACAATGGCGGCCAGTATGCGAGTCTACTAGACCTTTTTCTCACAACTTTCCCTGAACTATATTCAGTTTCTGTTCTGTCTCCTCTTGGATCTTCTGGCCACTCTGTTGTATCAATTAAGATAAAAATGAAATGTAATAAGTCCCCAGACGTACCTCTCCATCATACAGTATATCAATACACTAAGGCTGACTGAGATAGCTTCCGTACATTTATATCGGATCTACCTCTGAATTTCATGTTTAAAAAGGATGTGTCCTCTATAGTATCAGACCTGACGGAATGGCTAATTGTAGGTATATACCGTTTCATACCCTCGAAAAAGTTCCAGCAAAAACCTAACAGCCAGCCATGGTTCTCCCCAGAATGTGCTGTTGCCATTGTGCACATCAATCACTTTTTCCACTGCTTACAACGTAATAGATCTATGGAAACTAAAGCCGCTTTCAGGACTGCCAGCAACCATTGTAAAAAAGTAATAAAGAACGCAAGAGAGTTGTATGCTCAGTTCGTCAAGTCCAAAGTAGCTAAGCAGCGGCTTGGTTCCCATCAGTTTTGGCAAATAGCAAACAGAATCTTGAACAGAAGTGTGAGCTCTCTCCCAACTATCATCAATGGACCTAAGGTAATTTCGTCAGCATCAGGATAAGCCAAACTCTTTGCCAAGAACTTTGCAGCTAATTCTACCCTTTGCGACCAAGGCCGCCCCCTAATATTTCCTGCTGTATCAGAAAACACGCTATGTGATATAGATATATCTGTACGTGATGTTGCCGAGCTAATCAAAAACCTTGATTCCAGTAAACGGTATTCAAATTATATTACTCAAAAAACTTCAACCTGAACTAGCACCCATACTTACAAAACTGTTTAAACGTTGTCTTAAGGAAAAATCTCATCAGTATGCCCTGTATTTAAGAATTCAGGTGATCGCTCATCCCCCTCTCAGTAAAGGCCAATAAGTCTCCTGTGCGGTATGAGTAAGTTGCTGGAATCTGTGTTAAATACAGAAGTAATCAACCATCTCAACAAAAATAACCTTCTTAGTGACAATATGGTTTCCGTTCTGCTAGATCTACAGCAGATGTGCTTACAGTTATATCTCATAGGATTAGCAGATCTCTCGATGGAGGCAACCTTTCTAGAGCAATTGCTCTTGACATATCAAAGGCCTTTGATAGGGTATGGAATAAAGGTTTACTTCACAAGATCTCTAGCTATGGTATAGCTGGAAATGTCTTCTCAATTATTAAATCATTTCTTTCTGATAGCTTCATAAAAGTAGTAGTTGAGGGGTAAAAATCAGAAGCTCACAGTATTAATGCTGGAGTCCCTCAGGGGTCCATCCTGGGCCCAACTCTTTTCCTGATCTACATTAATGATTTTTCCAAATCACATCCTTACATCATTTGTAGACATTTATGCTGATGACACTACCATTTATGGTAGCACATCTAAGACCGTAAATGACCACGTTCTCTCCAATTCTCTCTCCTCTGATCTTCAGTACGTAGTACAATTGGGAAAGGAGTAGTTGGTTACTTTTAATGCATCTAAAACCAAGCTTCTCTCTTTACATGATCAATGCTCTGATCCACATCTGGCATCAATTGAAATGAATGGCTCTCGTCTTCAGGAGACCTCAAGTTTTGACAAGCTCCTGATCTTAAATGGAATACGTACATCAAATCTGTTGCCAAGGCCGCTGGAAAAATGGTGGGATCTTTCTATCGATCCAGTAGATATCTCACTGCTGATGCAATTCTCTATCTATATAAGAGCCAGGTACGTCCAAGGATGGAATACTGTTGCCACATCTGGGCAGGAGCTGCTAAAAAGGACTTTCCTGCCTTGATAGAGTTCAAAATAGACTTTGTAGCCTCGTAGAAGATTTCCTTTTCTCTTCCCTGCAACCTCTATCTCACAGAAGAGATGTTACGAGTTTGTCTCTGATGTATCGTTATTTTCATGGAAAGTGTTCAACTGAGCTTCAGTCTATGGTGCCCCCTCACCAAACTTTCACAAGAAACACTCGTCTAGTTGAAAACACTATCACTAATTCCCCCCACTCTTTATCTGTGCTTAAACCTAAACGTAGATGAACAAAGCTTCTTTCTTAGAACTGCAGGCCTGTGAAATTGTCTTCCGTTTTCCTGCTTTCCGGCTGACTACAATATGGTTGTGTTCAAGTCTAACGTAAACAAGTTCTTGAGGAGCCGTTCCATATAAGTTAACAAATTTACCGAATCGATTACTATATTGTTCAATTTCTACTGTACACTCTTTAACCCTTATCCTCGATATGCCTCTTGGCCTTGATAATGTGGTGATGCCTGTGTAAAAAAAAAATGATATTTTGATTAATGCAGATTTCGTATTTATTATTATATTATGTCGGACCCAACATATAATAATCATTTTAAAAGTTAAAAATAAGAATGACTTGTGCGTCATCACCGAGAATCGAAACCAAAGCTGTTAGCTTACGATTTTCTTTTTCTTTTGATGTTAATGCCTGAGCTATGAAGACATGTTTGCTGCAGGGCTAAAAATTAAAACATGAACCAATAGGTATAACATCACACATGCATATTCGTAATGCCGTCGTTTGACCTTCACCTGGCAAATTCCATTTTATTAATTTTCACACTTGCACCGATTTCCCCGGCTAAAACCGAAATATAAAGTTTCGCATGGGTTTGAATACCCTATATATTAAGCCTCATGTCTGTAGACCAAAAACTGACAGAGGAGTTTGATAGGCAAATTTTTTAAACAAATATATATATGTGCATACAAATATATATATATAGAAAGAGTTTTGTGTTTACTATAACTTTTTATGCAAATATTACGCAACTATAAATCATGTAGAATATCTGCATGAATTTAATTACACGTAATCTATATAATTGTAAAACTCAAATGAGCTTGTAATGGGTTTTTTAACCCAACATCCGGCTTTCGACTTCCGGTTGCGCATGCGTACATAAACATAACCCCATAACAGCGTAAACAAATAAACACAAATCTCTGGACCTGTTTCGTTCGAACAAACGGGCATCCTTAGAAAAGCGAATATCTTAAATTTATTGAATAAAAAACTTCTATATATGGAAATCAAACGCAAAATGTGATTACAAATAAACGTATAATCATCGACCTGTTTCATATATACGATATATATTATACTAAATAATCAACGCGATAATAAATGTATTGTTTTACTGTGTACGTTTTCAGCGCCCAAATTTTTTTTTTCGCGTTTAAAAATTATTTAAATAAACAATTGTTAATACTTCCTGCTATTTTTTTACATCGTTCAGTTCTGCATTACGTTTAAGTTATTTTAACGAAATTTTCTTACAAATAAATCGACTCGTGTGTGTGTGTGTGTGTGTGTGTGTGTGTGTGTGTGTGTGTGTGTGTGTGTGTGTGTGTGTGAGAGAGAGCATTTTATAACAGCGATTTACCCACCGCCTTCCTATTATTTTAATTTATTCTCCATTTTTTAATACATCTTTCTGAAAAACATACATACATTTTCTTCTACACGAACAACATTAATAAATAACCCCGAAAATATGTTTTTTTTAATTGCGTTATAAATAAATAATCAACACGACAATAAAACGTATTGTTTTACTGTGTACGTTTTCAGGGTCCCAATTGTTTTTCTTTTTTTTTCACGTTTAAATTAAAAGATATATCAAAATTTGAATTTAACTTTAAGTATTATGATATCTGTTCAGTGTATATTTAGCTGTAAGTATGGCAAACCACTTATAATTCAATAGCTATGTGTTTTTTTATTTCAAAAATAAACAATTATAAGCTGAACGACTCATAGAAATCTATCTATATTCTTTTTTCATTTTAATACCTCTCATAGAAATGTTTCTGCTATGTCACAAAAAACTATTTTGTCTACATCACAAGTGTCACGTTCATACATTAATTTCATAGCTAATATAACATATTGACCCAACGGGTCACATGTAGTCTAGTTGCTAACTGAAGATGATCATCCCATAAGAAAACCGAAAAAAATAATAGGGAATTAAGTAAAATGAATGTTTAAACGAATATGCAAATTAGCTAGATCTTTTGCAGAGGAATGCAATTCCACGACTCATATATAACAAAGCTGTATTTTCTTTTTAAATAAATAGAAGAAAGGTTCGCCTTTTTTCTTCTTGGCCTTCGAGCCAAGATCTTTTTTCTATTATCAAAGTGTAGTATCTGTTCCGGCAGATACTGCAATTAAAGTAATATATGGGGTTGCCCCCACATATCAGACCATTGCTCTTGAGCAATTAGTTTTCGTCAATGCAGGAGAAACCCTTCATACCAATTTTCAATATCCATTTCTCTTTCGGGGGAATTGGTCCCCCTCCCCCTCACTCTCAACATATAAAAACGGCCTTGTGCCTAATTTGCTCAGTGAGGAAGCAAATAAATAACTAAACAGAAAAAAAGTTCGCTTTTTTTCTTCTGGGCCTTCGGGCCAAGTTTTTTTTTCTGTTATCAAAGTGTAGTATCTCTTTCAATTGTCACCATCCAGTTCCCTCTCGGGGAAGCTGGTCCCCCTCCCCTCACTCTCCACATTAAAAAATGGCCTTGTGTTCAGTGGGGAAGCAAATAAATTAAATAGACGAAAGGTTTTTAATATGAATATCAATACACACAAATAAAAATTATAGGAGTATAGATATTTAAATAATACTCGAATATCTATATTTCTCATTGCCTAATATTTGGATTCATCGGACTTCTGTGTAACCTCTGACCTTCTTCAGAAGAGTGTAACTTTACAGCTAAGACGAAAGGTTAAAGCGACTGAGGCGTTGCAAAAATGATGCTCAAGATGAGAACCGTAGTCCGATTAATCGAAATAATTCGAATAACCAAATCCTCATCTAAAAAAATCAGAAACCTAATATTTTTCATTGCGTGTTAGAATACAAATATACATGCACGAAAGTTCCATTATAATAAACAAAAAAATAAAAACGTATTCATTTTTATTTTAACAAACGGATTCGCGTCCATTGTTACAGAAAGTCGCTCAGGGGTGTTCCCTAGTATAGGCACTACATAACAAAACAAATTGAAAAAATAAAAAATAAATAAATGGAAGGATATATTTTTAGCAACATCTCCGAGATAAGAAATAAAAAAAAATAAATAAATAACCATCAAATTGAAAATTCAAAATTCGAAAATTGAACGGATAAACAAAGTAAACTTTATCTTTGACGATTTGAGTTTAAGTTATTTCAAGGACGTTGCATTTATTTGGTGATGAATTCCTTTGAGGAAACACTCCTGGAATATACACTCATCACAAGTATAAAAAAGAAATATACGACACAAGGTTGGTTTAAATGAGCTTCTTCATTTTGTTTACAATAAAAATGTAAATGCGTAGAAATTTTACATTTCAATACTACTAAGTTATCAGGAAATACTAAACGTCTTGCCTATTAAAAAGCGGGGAGATGTTATAGCCTGTGAACTTGGTTTTGTTTGTTTTTGTTTTACAGCATATCAACCCTTTTCAGGTTATTTGATGCCGAATCCAGTGATTTTGAAGAACAATTTTTTAATAGAGTATATTTGTTTTGTTTTTTTTAAGTCGGTTTCTATAGTTGGGACCCTAACAGGTACTACCACTCCGGGAGCAATGGCAATTAAAGGGTGGCTCCACACTCCCCGAAGCCCGCAATCTGGGGCCTCACCATCGGATATAGTTTAAGGTCATATCCAGGACCTCCAAGTGAAAGAGCTTATTGATTGCTACCCTGGCAAAGTTATAGCAATTTCGTGAGTTGTGGCAATATACAGATATAGAAGCGTCTGACAGACTTCCAATTCGCTAAAGAGAGCCTATATTCTAATCCATTGATGTGACAACGTGTTCTATGTACTTGATTGGAAAACTAGGGAGAGAAAGAATAGTAAGAAACATTTTCAAAATAAGAATCAATTATCTGAACAAGTAAAACATATTGTTTTAACAAGGCCATCACCAATTATCAAGGCCAAGGGGCCACTCAAGGATAGCGTTTAAATAGTGTACGGTGGTCAAAAGTAAAATATAGCAATCGTTAGAAGTGTAAATTTGGTAAAATTGGATTACTGAAGAGGAACAGCTCATCAAGAACTTGTTCACATTGGACTTGAAGACGGCTATATTGTAATTGGCTGAAAAGCAGGTTAACAGAAGAGAGTTTAAAGTTATATCCAGGACCCCTGTTGACTTGGAATGAGTGCTAAATATGTGCTAAATTTATGGTTGAATATATTGGAATTCGCGCTCATTTTTTGCATTGTATATTAATCCCTATTAATCTCCGACTGTGCGTTGAAATATATCACTGTGCTTATTAAAGCAAAATTTCATAGAAAGATCCATAAGTATATTATTTGATATATATATTTATATAATAAAGATCCACGTGTGTGTGTGTGTGTGTGTGTTTGTGTGTGTGTGTGTGTGTGTGTGTGTGTGTGTGTGTGTGTGTGTGTGTGTATTTCTGTACACGAATAGGTTCCTATATGGTTTACTATTATACTTGTAGTGGTACTCAGGTCTCATAAAATCCCTTTTTCCAACACAAATAAAATAAAATAAAATAAAACATGTGAAAAAAATGGTGTTTATTTACACAAAAATAACAAGTAACAAACGAATCCTTTGCGTCTGGATAGACAGTTCTTGCAAATGTGAAAGTTATTGAGGCTGTTCGTTGTTTGACAAGAAAAAGCAGAAAGTATCCTTTGTCATCTCAGCGAGAAAACAGGATTAATTTGTGTGTGTGAAATGAGAAATAAAGAAGAAGTTAATTGTGCTTGCGTGCGGCTGAATATTTGTATGATTCGCTCTTTGTGTGCGTGCGTGTTGATGAGCGCTTCTCTGTGTGCGTGCGTGCGTGTATGTGGATACTCGTGTTTTGTCATGCTGGCGGAAAAATACGTTGAAACGGAGTCATTGGCGTGAATAGAGAAGTGAGTGAAGAGTGAAGAACGCAGAGTTTGGAGCGCCGAGTGAGAATGAGTGAGTGATTGAATTCGTTTAAGTATTTGTCGATCGGCTCCCAGGCGATGTGAGAAAAAGGTTTTGAAAATTAAATCTTTCTCTGAGCGTTGATTGGCCGAGAAGTGCACTCTTTTGTCACGTGGTATGCTTTTAACTACGTCCGCCGAACAAAAATGCATTTTAAGTTTTGTTCCCCGCAGAATTTGCGTGGGCGTATTTTCTTTTTTAATCTTTGTGCTTCTGAAATTCATCTTTTTTGTTTGCGCGCGTGATTGTGTTTTTATTTCTTGGTTTGTTATTTTTAGAACAAGAAGTGAATGCATTTTTAGGTGGGTTTAACCGCGCATACTAAACTGACCACATACAATGATAGAAGAGGTATCAAAATGTTACGATGTGGGGAGGGATAAGGTACATATATGTATATATATATATATACTAGCGGGGGTACCCGGCGTTGCCCAGGTGTTTGGAGGTGTGTGTGGTGTTAAATAAAAAAAGAAACTGATGGAGGGGGGGGGTAAAAGTTGGTAGGATCGAACCCGAAGCCCTGAGGCGAAGTTTGAAAATAAAATCGGCCAGCCAGAATGAGTTACTGAAAGATGTTTGAATTTATTTAAGTAAGAACCAAATTGACAGGTGCGCGCACGTAAGTCGTAGAGCGTTACGAAGACGACGACGATGACGACATAAGCAAATGAGGTCAATGACCAGGTTTGTTTGTTATAAGCGAAGTAAAAAAATGAACGTTAAAACTTAAGCGGGGGGGGTAATCAAAACATCGAAAAAACAAAACAAAAAAAAACTAACGTAAGGCAAACGAACGATGTTAAATGTAAAAATCGAAAAAACAAAAAACAAAACAGAAAAACGAACACGTGAAACATGGCTTAAATAAGCCTGTTTCGATATTAAAATTTAAAAACTCGGTGGGTACCCTGGTGTTTTTAGGTGTGTGGTCGGGGGTGGATAAGCGAAGTAGAAAAAAAAAACAGAAAAACGAACGTTACGTGAAAAATGGCTTAAATAACACTGGTTCAATATTTAAATTTAAAAAGTCGAAAAAAAAGATATCTCACACCACGATTCGAACCCAAAACGTTTAGATAACGAACCAACGCGCTAACAAACTGAGCTAACGTGACGTACATGAAATTTAGTCAATTTTTCAACTATTTAAAATAAATCAGGTCATGACGTCATCTGACGCATGCGTAGAACCGGTCGTCGTCACGAGAGGACCGTTTTTGTTATCCCCCCTTGTCGAAAAATGAAACGTTTTTTGCCAATTTTTCGATATTTTTCGAGCGAAGATGGAGCTTCAATATGATACCAAGTTTGTGAAGTTTTGTTCTGTCTGTCGAAAGTTTTTAGCGGACACACAAACATACAAACATACATACACGCATTTTCGCTTTTATATATATATAGATGTGTGTGTGTGTGTGTGTGTGTGTGTGTGTGTGTGTGTGTGTGTGTGTGCGTGTGTGTGTGTGTGAAGTCCGTTGAGTAGATGATGAGTTGTGTATATATTGAAGTTTCTAGTGTTCTTGTGAATATTAGGTGTGTGGCATGGGTTACCGAACATTTACAATACAGATAACACAAAGAGGAAGGAACACAATTCTAGTTGGTTATGCATCTTCCCAATAAAGAACTCATAGCTTTGTTCATCTTGATTGATGTATCTGCTAAAAGCCGAAATAAACATTATTTCCAAAGAAACGAACACGAGTCTTCAGTTATATTTAAGACAGTTTTTTATTTCACTGTGTTTCCCTGTTGGTAGATTGCACGCTTGACTGCTTCACCCTCATCGACGCCCATTACAGCCCTATCTCTAACACTCTCTTTGTCCGTCTAGCTCTCTCCTTTAACTCTGTCTCCTCTTAACTCCTAACTCTCTTGTATATTTGTAACTATTTGTGCTTACGTCACTCAACCACACGAAGACCTAGTACATGACCTTCAGTCATGTTTTCTGGCCAAATTTATTGTTTTTATCCATAGATTTGAAAACCCACTCTGCTTATGTCCACCACATTTTCTTCTTGTTATTGTTTCGAAGTTAACCAAAATATTTTACTAAACATTCCTTTGTTTCAATAACGTTCTCTCTGCATACCTTTTTCTACATAACAGTTACAAAAAAATAATAGTATTCATTATCTAACATTTTACTTTGTTAATAATAATAGTCGATGTTCGAAATCGACAATAAGCAAGGGCATCCGATGTTGCCCCAGCTTAAGATAACATTCCTACCATCCATTTTTTTTTTTTCAAAAGTGTACGCATTTTTGAAAAACTGTCTGTACATTTTTGCACTGCCCCAATCATATTCTTCCATAGTTTTTCACATCCTGCTGGGCTAAGAAAGGTCAGACTCCATCCCTAAAAAAATTTTTTTTTTTTGTCAGCCCTTTATCAACTGATTCTCCTAATTTTATTTAGACCGGAATCCTCCCCCACTCCACGATCTCATGGCATATTTCTTTTGGGTGTAGGATTCGACCTCCTATGATCAATATCAGCTGTTAAATCCAGCTGCCATTTCTGCCGTAAAAACAGAGGCCTTATTTGCCTTTCCACCTAATTCGACGACTCATCGTCCGATAGTTTTCTGAACCTTTCTCTTCCCTGGGGGTTTCTAATATTTAGAGCTATGTCTAATTTTTTTGACTACTGATTTCTGTAAAACATTTCCATTTGCTTCATACTACGTTTTGGGGATCAAAAAAAAAAAAACACTACCTACAATATTTACTGGCCAGCTTCTAATTATACAAGATACCTTCCACCATATTGATTGACTCAGATTTCCCAAGCCTGAATTCTCAGAACTCGGCAGAGTCCGGAAACATCCCCACTAACTAACGTAATTCCTCTTCCCATGCGCTAAACCGTAACAGTGCGTAATCTTATTCTTAGCTATCATTATGACCTGTGTGATTTTTCCTTCACCTCCACCAGAGCGCCCAAGAATCAAAACAGGGCTATCTCAAATTCATACTTCTCTAAAAATTTAACACGGTATCTTGTTATCTACAATTCCCTTTTAGAGACCAATCTACTGATTTAATTGTTACATATTGGCGGCCTCTTTATTCCTTTTCTTTTTTACTTATCCTGAGTGATTCGCTATTGCAACGGCTTCATTGCCCTATATCTGTGTTGGGGAAACCCTCATCCCAAATCTATTGATCGCAGCTGGTTCTTAACCCGCAAAATTCAGTCCGCATCGCTGAGTCGATTTGCCATTGTATTCGAAGTCAGTATCCGTAATCGGCTCTTTTTAGAACCCACAACTCGCAAAAAACGATTTATTTTTATTTATTTTATTTTATTTTATTTTTTTTTTTACTCTAGCACTTCTGTGTTATCCCATCGGATCTACTAAAATCGAAAAAATCGAAGAAAAAAAAAACAGAATTCTCTTTGAAAAACTGTAACATAATATATACGTTATCTCAGGACACCACATAACCTCGTAACCCGAAATTGAATGATGATCAACGAATGTTTCACACTCCTATATTTTTATTGTCATCCAAATCAGAGATATCACCCATTTTTTTTCCAATCAAATCGATTGACTGACTTCTTTATTTGTGGACCCATCGCGATACACCGGGAGGAAGCTTCGGATACTTCCCTGCAGTGACTTAGTTCACAATACATTGCAGTCTACATTGCACTGTTAATTTTATAAAATTATTTTTACATATAATGGTTTCAGTCAAAGTTTAAAATGCAAAAGTCAAGTATCACGGTGCAATTGTGCTCTAAACAGAAACATCCCTTTCAAACGGGCCCCTGTTATATCAAAGAACCTTTGGGCTTTTATGGTAATAAAACATCTCAGATGCAATTTTGATGTTGGGCTGTGTAAGGTGTTGGCTTTGGTCAAAGCGCCCGTTCTTTATTTTATCGGTCATCGATTATCGATTCTTATCAAAGACATTCCGATATGAAACCTATCTAAGAACATTGCCAGGCACATAACGGTCGTTTTCGAATCCATAGGAAACGAACTCACACACACAAAGCTCCTTTTATTTAATAGATAGATAGATAGATAGATAGATAGATAGATAGATAGTGTAGTGGGGTCAGGAAAGGTGAAAGTAGGAAAACACGACGGCTGGTGAGAATACGAAGAACAGGGTTAGTGATACAGGAAGGTTAGTAAGTCCGTGGAGAGTCGTCTCTGTGCGACATCTGGATAGTTCTCATTGAGCGATCTATACTTGTTGCTTATATGGCTAATAGATAAATCCATCTTAGTGATTATAAGGGTGTGTATGTCCCCACAACAGATGGATAGATAGATAGATAGATAGATAGATAGATAGATAGAGATTTATGATAAGTTTCAAAACTTCAATGTCAACAAAATTTTGTATTGTTATTCAGTCTCTTCGTCGGCACAAAAATAAAAGGAAAATAATCAAATATTTAGTCAATATTTCAATCAGATAGTAGAATCTAAATACCTCAAAGACAGTTTCCACAAAATTTTAATGCAACAAAACTAATCAATATTTTCCCATTATTTTTTTATGACTTAGCTAGCAGGAAAATGGTATGTCTGTTTTTACATTTCCATAGAAAAAAATATGCATATAATGATTTACTATTATTAACTGTACCTATTTACTATGCCTCCCCACGGGACAGAGTTAGACACCAGGGTCGTTTTTTTAACGTGGAGAAAAGGTACAAAAATAAAAATTGTCTCAGTCGTGAAGGATTTCTCCTCCACCGAAAGAGAACAAGAAATGGAAGTGCAGCATCTGAAGAACAGATACTACACTTTGATACTGTAATTAAAATTGGGCGTATGCATTTTAAGGAGTTCTGCTTTCCATATCTTCTTTAGATTCAGCAGGGACATTTGGAAATTCACGAACTACTTCCATTGTTTTCCCAGGAAACTGTTATAGATTTCTACTATTATATAAAAGTCGCTTTGTGTGTGTATATGTGAGAGTTCCTTCCTTATAGGTTCCGAAACGACTAAGTCTATTTTTGTAAATTTCACGGAAAGGTAATTTATATGTCTGGCAGTGTTCTTAGATATGTTTTATACAGAAATTCGTGCGCTAAGTATCGAAAATCGAAAAGATACGATCCTAAAAATAGTCTTTCTCATAGAAAAAAAAAAAATAATGTTTTAGGTTGCAACGGTAAGAGAGATGATAAAAGCTCAGCAAATCATTTCTTGGAAAAAAAAAACCCAGATTTATTGACATCTGGAAATAGAGCTCAGTGGTAGAACATTCGACTACAGATCGAATGATTCCGTATTCTAGCCTAGGTGTACCTCACCATTTTTTTTTTTTTTTTCTTATTAATGAATATCAATGATCTCCCAAAACACATACTTAAATCATTCGTTGACATCTATGCTGATGACACTACCATCTATGGCAACACATCAAAGGCCGTAAATGACAAAGTTCTCTCTAATTCTCTCTCCTCTGATCTTGAACATGTGGTACAATAGGGGAAGAGGTGGCTGGTCACTTTTAATGCATCCAAAACCAAACTTCTATCTCAAGCTTCTATCTTTACCTGAGCTGTGACAACAGCATATTCTTGTAATTGTTTTGAGTCTTGAGTATATATACGTAAAATATGTTTTATATGGACGGATGTGGTTCTCGGTTGATTAAGCGTGTCTGTGTCGAATATATACTTGAGAGTCAAAAGATCGAAAAGAACATTCTATTGTCACAGCTCTAGTTATAACTAAACTATGTATAGTTTTGTCATGTATATTAATGTTTTTTTTTATCTTGTTCAGTAAATCTCCACATAATCGACACGTTTTTCAAGCTTTCTTTTCAAATTACACTAAACACATATTTTCTTTCAACATAACTTTGAACAGAAAAATACATCTCGATCTAATTTCATAGACATTTCTTAATGCAAACTTTTCTTTTTCTTCGTCAGAAGTCTTTGTTTAAACGCAAAGCAACAAAACTTTTTGGCTAAAACGTCAAGCAGAGTTTCGCTAATCACAAGTTGAATAGAGTTCGTTGTTCACAACGCGAGATACACGTCGACGTTCTCTGTTCGCATGTCTTAAACCGTTTCTCCCACTCCTCCCAGCGACTCGCCTTTTATAATATTTCGGGCACACCCAATTTGCATATACCACACGAGACTGCTCAAGATCTACGCGTGACCGGGGGCTTTAAAAGACAACGGCCGCCATCTTGGGCCTCTTTTTTTTTCTTTTTTTGTCTTTCAGCCTGCTGCCGAGACAGATTCTCGCCCGTTTCTGAGGTAGGCCCTCTCTGTGTCTACCACACATAACAATGAGCAATCACATTAGATTTTAAATCACAAAAATCGGCCGTTACATTTTATTTAGTTTATTCATACGTGTGCGGCATCTCACTCTTTTCTTATCGGCGTAGTGTGTGCGTTCTCTCTCTCTCTCTCTCTCTCTCTCTCTCTTTCTTTCTTTTCTTTATAGTTCTGTGGACCCATTTTCGCTGTATTTCTTTTTTTCTTCTGTGTTTTTCTTCTCTCGTATTGTTTTGCGTGTACCCAGGTTCTTTCATGGCATGAGGTTACGAAAATGATCATCGCAGCACCAAACGGTCAATGTAACGTAATGAGGGGAGGAGTATTTTCTGTCGTTGTAGCTTATATTTTATTTATTATTAGTAGTATTAAGTGTCGTTATTCTTAGTTGGAGGTCTTTTATTGTTATGTGTCTCTATCTATGTATGAATGTGCCGTGCAACCGTGATCGTCTGTCTATGTATGTATGTCTATGAATGTGATCGTGTCACTTCTAGTGTGTGCATGTGCATTGCTATAAAGTCATCATACCTTTTTTCTTTTCTGTTTCTTCAATTCTTCCCGTCACTGGTCGAGGCTGAAAGGGAACATTTGACCAAAACATAACGTCGACCTTCTGGCATGGATTCTTTATTCATCTGATGAGTGAACAGGAGAGGGAAGCCATCGCAATGTCGACTTAAACTTTTTTGTGTTTTCTTTTACAGGTTCTGTATCGCTCAACACGTCCGTCTCGTCCGAAATCGGAAGGCAAACTGGTCGCCCACTTTGTTTAAAACCGTAAACTAAAGTGCTTGCATGCGAAACAAATATCTTTTCTCTCTTTCTTTTTTTTTATTCGTCAGTTTCTTTCACACAAACTGAATGACACCTCGGTTATCACCACTGACCCTAGTTAACCCCTTGAACTCTTTTTGCGCTAACCAACCTGTGAGCAAAATCACAATTTCCAACATGCCGTCGACTGTTGAATATCAGTGGCAAGTGGAGATTCAGGATGACTGGAAACAAATGCCGAGATATGCGGAAAGCACATAAAGCGACTAAAATTTCCAAATGGTCACCCATCTGGTACTAGCCAGGCTCAATGTTGCTTAACTTTGGTGATCTGATGAGAACCGGTGTGTCAACGTGATTATGCCGTACATACATATATACATTTAAACAGTCAGGTGAGATTTATATAATAGATGACGATCCTGCACCATCTGGAGCTCCATCGTCCTTCTGTAAGAAAAATCACCCCATACCATTAGAGACCCTCCACCATTATAATATGTGGAGAAAATTTCAGGAGGCATCTTTTCGTTATGCCAATATCGTTGAAAGCTATCAGGATCATCTAAATTGAATTTTTTTCTCATCAGAAAACAGGACTTCGTCCACTTTTCAACGTCCCATATTTGGTATTCATGACCAAACCTTAGGCAGTTCACCTTGTGACGTGGAAGCAGGCGAGGAATTTGTCTATGTTTTTTATTTACCATACCTTTTTGTCGTAAGTGTCATCTGATGGTTCAGAAATGGTTCAGATGGCTTTTGGACCATCTTGCATGAGCCGTGCATCAGTTTTGAGTAGCAAAAGAGATTCAAGGAAGGAAGGGAGTCTGTGAGAGATGAAAAGAGGTATTGGGGGAAGGAAGTCTGAACACCAGAATTGATTGACCAAGCACAGAATTATATGGATAAGGGCCGTCGAGTGCCTGTAAAGAAAATACTGGATGGTTACTGGACTGCAATCAGCATCTGTGACTGTACTAATTTGACTAGAAGAAAGCCCCCTGTCTTTCAGTATATTCTCCTATTCAATGCAGGAGAAATTTTTGGGGGCCTACCAGTGGATTTTGCTTTTTCATAATTCTCACTGTTCTTTAGAAAGTTACAAATCACAGTTTTACTGTGATTTACGTGAGCTGCAATCGCCTGCTGTGACAAAGCTTGCTTAGGGAAATCTAGATTTTAAACGCGCTCAACTTCAGTAACTTTGCTTGCTTAAGGCCCATGATGATATTTTTATGCTGTGATTGTGATTCTGTAACTGAACTAAAAAAAAAAAAACAATTTATACGCAAGGTCTTATAATTTTGATCAAGTGTTAAATGGCTCATAAAAATGTAAATTTCTGATTTGATGGAATGAAGCTTATTTTTCCATAACCTTTAAGGTTGTAGTATTAGTAACCTTAAATGGGAGGAGTTTAAAATCTATCCTTAAAAAAAAAGGTTTCTTTTTAAAGATTTGCAAATGGTTTTAAATTTTTGATCAGGAGTATATATATATATATATATATATATATATATATATATATATATATATATATATATATATATATGTCTATATATACACATACAGACTTATATACAGATACATACATATATGTACATACACATACTCGGTGCCTTAAATAAGTTTCCAGACATTTTTAAAATTGTTGTGGATTCTTGAAAAATCAGTATGATATTGCTATGCATCTTATGAGATGACTGACCAATTTTTATAATTTCAGGTTCAAAACAACAGCTACATCAGGAATTGAAATACACCCTACTAAAGCCTAATTGTCACAGCTGGTGAATTTCAAAAACGTAATCTGGACATGAGGACATTTTAGAAAAACGATATGCAATAAAATTCTATTTTAAAGTTGGAAAAAATTCCACAGAAATGTATGGAATGGTTCAGAGGGCTTTTGGACCATCTTGCATGAGTCGTGCATCAGTTTTGAGTAGCAAAAGAGATTCAAGGAAGAAAGGGAGTCTGTGAGAGATGAAAAGAGGTGTCGGAGGAAGGAAGTCAAAACACCAGAATTGATTGACCAAGCACAGAATTACATGGATAAGGACCGTCGAGTGTCTGTAGAGAAAATATGTTCAGTTTAATGTCAGTGTGGGAACTGTATGCAATTATTCATGAGGAACTGAAGATGTGGAAGATTTGCGCAAAGTTTGTCCCAAGGGTGCACAGAGAAGATCAAAATATTTTATCAAAATGGGAATGAAGACCTCGCCTTTCCTGCAGTTCAGATCTTGCTTCCATTGACTTTTGGTCATTCCTTAAAGTCAAGGAAAACCTTAGAGGCTGTTGTTATGAAACAATTGAGAAGATGAAAGAGGCTGTGACGAGATTTGTTGACACGCCCACACAAGAGGACTTCCAGAAGTTGTTGGAACGGTACAACAAGTGCATTGCAGCTGAAGGAGATTACTTCAAATGGGACTAGAGGTTAATGTGTGTACTATCAATAACAATTTCCATACAAAAAAAGTATGGAAACCTATTGAAGCCACCTCGTATGTAATACATATATATTAATGGCCTGGCAAGGCCACAAGAGAGACAACCGAAGCAGCAAAACTGAAGTTGGCTTGCCAGGACATTATATATACAAATGTAGGTAAATTTGTAGCTTTAAAAGCCAAGTACGTCCAAGGATGGAATACTGTTGCCATATCTGGGCAGGAGCTGCTAAAAACAGCCTATCCTGCCTTGACAGAGTACAAAATAGACTTCGTGGCTTAGTGGGGGATGCCCTTTTCTCTACCCTGCAACCTCTCTTCCACAGAAGAGACGTTGCGAGCCTGTCCTTGTTTTATCGTTATTTCCATGGCAGATGCTCGTCTGAACTCCAATCTCTGGTCCCCCCTCGCCAATCTTTCATGAAAAACACCCGTCTAGCTGAATCTACTGTGAAAAATTTCCCCCACTCTATATCTGTGCCTAAATCAAAACGCGGATTCCATGAACAAAGCTTCTTTCTTAGAACTGCACGCCTGTGGAACTCTGTTCCGTCTGCCTGCTTCCCTCCGGACTACAACTTGAATATCTTCAAGTCCAATGTTAACAAATTCCTAATGAATCGCCCCCTTAAGTAAACACTTCAGCAAATCTCCTCACTAACTTAATGTACTTGCAATAACCCTTATCCCTGAGTGGCTTCCGGGCCTTGATAAGTGGTGATCACTGTGTAAAAAAAAAAAAAAAAAAAAAAAATTTTATTGGTTTGAAAATATAAGTACTTTTTTACCAATTGCCATAAAATTTTAATCATAGAATAGTATTATTATCTTCCAAAAGCCTGCAAATTTTCATGTTTCGTGCCATAGAACTAAAAATATAAGCATTTCAAAATTCAATTTGGCTACCAGTATAGATATATCCATATATAGACATACCACTTTTGGGGGCAATTTTATAAGTTCGAAATCTCGGCAACTACTGATCAGAATTTAATAAATGAAGGCTTGTTGGAAAGCTAATGACCTGAATTGTGTAGTGGGCTATGTGACATTTGCCCTTGAGATCGCACATTACTGTTTCAAGGGTAAGGGATCACTTTTCTATATTAATTAAACTTAAAATAAGCATCCACTTTATGGCCATCTTGGCTATAAATGGATGCTCATTTTATGTTAAATTAATACAGAAAATTGATCCCTCACTTTAAAATTTCTTTATGTCTTGAAAACTACTTGTTTCCTGAGATTTTTATTGTTATTTCCGTTTTCAGCACCCTAAAAAACTTGTAGTAGTAGTAATTTTAAGAGATTTTCCACCTTTATCAGTACTTCAATCATAGTCATTTGTTTTCCTAGTTCTGTATATGAATTACAAAATATTTTATATTTTCCCAAAACATCTGGCCTTGAAGAAGGGGAAACAAAAACTTGCTGCTATGGTTTCAAATTATCTGAAATAACAGCAAGGGGAGACTTGATTCCAAATATTTCTCATATGTTATATCTCCCCTCTTTTGTTTTCATACATAAAGTAAATTTCACAGTGTATAATGCTTATTTGATCCTGGAGATGTTCATAATGGTACCCTATTTCCAAAAGAGGGGAGATAAAACATATGAGAAATATTTGGAATCAAGTCTCCCCTTGCTATTATTTCAGATCATTTGAAACCATAGCAGTAAGTTTTTGTCTTCCCTCCATCAAGGCCAGAGGTTTCGGGGAATAATATATATATATAATAATTTTCAGACTTATGACCCTCGAAAATGTTTGTCTGAATGAAAAGCACTTTGGATATATTTTAACGATCGTTTTTTAATCGACTTATTTATTTTATTGAATTGTACATATAACTTGCCCCATTATATATATATATATATTTTCTTTTCTTTTCCTCACCCCGGTTTCCATTTTTTTAGTTGATTTAATTTACGCGATGGTTCACTTTTTTATAATTATTCTAAAATTTTGCCAATCGAATAAAGTTATATATATATATATATATATATATATATATATATATATATATATATATATATATATATAATTGCCAAAATAGGTGGTTAAAGTTCCAAGTCTCAATGACTATTGATCAGAATTTAACGAATGAGAGCTTGTTGTAAAGGGAATGACCTGAATTGTGTGAAGGGCTATGTGACATTTGCCCTTAGATCGCACATTTTTGGCACTTTTTTTACAGCCATAAAATGTTTCAATCATAGTAATTTGTTTGCCTGGTTTTGCATATGAATTACAAAATATCTTATATTTCCTCACACCCTCTGGCCTTGATGGAGGGGAGACGAAAACTTGCTGCTATGGTTTCAAATTATCTGAAATAACAGCAAGGGAAGACTTGATTCCAAATGTTTCTCATATGTTATATCTCCCCCTCTTAAATTAAAGTATATTTCACAGTGTATAATACAGGGTGACCCCCCCCCCCAAAAAAAACGGGCCCCAACTCTAATTAGGCCTGATTTCTTAGTGTTTTGTCCGAATTAAATGAAACTTTGGCCGTAACTAGTTTATTATATTCAAAACATCACATCAAAACACTAGGGTCTTTGGCCTTTTTTTTTTCTCCGTTCTACAGCATATGTTCTAGATGGCCTCCATTTAGCTTTTGTTTTTTTGGGGGGGTCACCCTGTACTTATTTGATACTGGAGATATTCATAATCGTACTTTATTTCTCATGTGTTATATCTGCTCTCTTTAGAAAGAGAGCAGATATAACACATGAGAAATATTTAGAATCAAGTCTCCCTTATTGTTATTTAAGATCATTTGAAACCATAGCAGCAAGTTTTAATCTTCCCTCCATCAAGGCCAGATATTTTGTAATTCATATGCAAAACTCGAAAACAAATGACTATGATTGAAACATTGGTAAAAGGTGCAGTATCTTTCCACCCCCAATAAATCCTTGAAAATTACCACTATCATAGATTTTCGAGGGTGCTGAAAACGAAAATAATGTTTAAAATTCCAGTAAATGAGTAGTTTCCAAAATATGAAGAAATTATAACTTTAAAAAGTGGGAGATAACTTTTCTATAGTAATTTAACATAAAATGAACACTCACTTTATAGCCACATTTTGTGGTGGGAGGGGAGCGTCTGTTATTATTTTTACGGGTAGTGTTTATTCAGTAATTGTAGCATGGTAGACCAACATAAAATCTGATTTAAAAAAACTTGTTTTCTATGTTTTTGGAGGTGCTGAAAACGAATATGGCATTTAAATTTTCCGCAAATAATAAACAGATGTGAATTTCTCCATTTCTGCTATGCTGAGAAAATGTTAATTCTTTTGTTTCTTTGTTATCTTCAAGATATACCTTCCACGATATGAAGTTATTTAAGGTACATTCTCTTTATTTACTTCACAATTAACAATATAGAGGACAGCTTAGGCCTGCCAAGTTCCAGTGTTTTTTTTTCAATTTTCTCCCCCTTAGCAGCTATTTTTACCGGTTAAATCTAAATGGAATTTGTTCTCAAAGTTTAAATCCCATCTGTATGATGAGTGGACATAGAGGTTTAGTGGTGATCATTTCTCAAATAGACAGTCACCTATCTATCTATCTATATATATATATGCTTTAATATAAAAGTTATTTTGTGTGTGTGTGTATGTGTGTGTGTGTGTGTGTGTGTGTGCGTGCGTGTGAGAATTCCCTCCTCATAGGTTTCCTAACAGTTGAGCCTATCTCTTGCAAATTTCACACTGAGATAATTTAGATGTCTGGCAGTGTTCTTTGATAAGTTTTGTACAGAAATTAATCCGATAAGTATTGAAAATCGAAAAAAATCCAATCCTAAAAATAGTCTTTCTTTCTTTCTTTCTTATAGATAAAAAAAAATTTTACAGGGGAATATTTTATGTTACACCGGCCAAGGGGAGATAATAAAATCTCAGCAAGTCATATTTTCTTTAAAACAATGTAAAAAAGAAAACAGATTTATTGCCATGTGGATGTATCACTCAGTGGTAGAGCATTCGCCTACAGATCGAATGATTCCTTGTTTTAGCCCGGGTGTACCTCACCATCTTATTTTAATTTTTTCTTATTAATGAATTTAATTTACAATAAAGAGGTACTATTTAAAATCGTCACAAATAATTTCTTCGTTTGCATATTTTAAAACTAAACATTAATCAGAAGTAACTTTTCCAGGGCATTCATCGTCAAGTCCAAATATCAGCTAACGTGATATTGTAAACAAACACAGACAGAATTTGATGAACGACATACTTATCATTATTTTCTTATTTTTAGCAATTAGTCCTCCAAGCAAATTATACCTTACTAGCGGGGGTACCCGGCGTTGCCCGAGTGTTTGTTTCCGGGACGGGGGGGGGGTTAAAAATGTTATGGTAGGTAAGTAGGAAGGATCAAACCCGGAGTCATGAGTAAAAGTAGGAAAATAAAGTGTGAAAAAAAAAAAAAAAAAAAAACATCTGCAACGTTAACAGTTCGGCCACCAAGAAAAGTCCATCCAGTTGTTTAGGAAAAAAAACAAAAAAAAAACGACTACGGTAGGTCGGCGCGAACGTGAAAATATAATGTGAATTGTCCAGCACGCTAACCACTACGCCACAGAGCACTGCAGCTTAGTTTAGTGATTTTAAATAACTTCACATGAAAGAACTACGAAGCCAAACCGGTGTTCTCTTCTCAACTGTTCCTTGTGAACGATCCCCAAACGGTGTTAAGTGGTGGCAGGGGGAGGAGGAATTTATTAGAGAGAAAATATTTTACCACTTCCATTGATCTTAACCGATTTTGGCCGTGACTTCTCAGCAGAAAAAGTATAGAAATCTAAGATTATCGAGGAATTTGAGAAATAATAAGCCTATAACACACCTCAGATATTGCTCTGCCGTTTGTGCATATTATATTTGCATGAAATATCTTGATTTTTAATCCTATTAAGGTCAAAATCCGACGAGAAAAAATGAGTTCATTTTATTTATATAGAGATAATGCATAATATTCAATAGAGGATTAATTCTATTAAAATACATATGCAATCTGCATAAATTAAAATATCATGTTTAAGCGTATTCTACAACCGTCCAGCTAGTGTATAAACAGAGAGAGAGAGATCAAATAAAATATACGTTTTTGTCGATTCTTTCCAACTTCCGAATTACGCACTTCAACTCTGGCAGGAACTGGCTGATGTAATTATATAAATTATTCAAAACTAGTTAGATTAATCTATCACTGATGATGAATCCAGAATGATTGTAAAGTACTCGGACTTACAACAAATATAGAGATTACATCAGCCAGTTCCTGCCAGAAGTGAAGACTGCTATTGTCAACTTGGAAAGGATCAAAAACAGAAGTAGTACACAAAACCCGTTTATTTAATGAAATATGCTTAAGAGAAAAAGTGCAGCCGTAATATACATATAGATATATAAAATATGTGTCTGTGCTCGAAAATTTTCATCCTACATGTTACGCAATAATGCACAATGTAGAAAATATGCATAAATAAAACTGGGTGTAATAGTTAAATGAAGCATAATTATTCATTTTTTATGATTTCTTATTAGATTAAAAAGAAACCATAAAAAATGAATAATTAATTAATGATAGTTGGATTTTCAAAGGAATATGCAAATTAGTTAACCTTTACGAAGTTAATCACATATCCATGACTAAGTATATTAAGAAGTTCGTTTAATAATTGTTTAATAGAAAATGTAGGTCTTTAATATCAATGTTAGTGCAACAAATAACTCAACTTTACATTTGTATTTGGGTAGAGCACTGTCGTAAATAGTCTCACCTGCTACTTAATTGGCTGAAAAAAGCAAGGCTCGCTGTTTGTTTGTAAACAAAGCAGTTTGAGCATTATAACAGTGTTGGATGAATGTTTGTTTAAAATGGACATTTGTTAAGGTTATTTATGGGCGTCGCTCCCGTGAGTCAATGTGCAGAGCTGCCGACTGTCAATGCGATGGTTCTAGGTTCAAACCTTGCATTGAGAGAGGTGCTAGTCTATGCGCACTAATGAGTTATGATACAACAAAACAGTACTGTATATGGATGACTACAAATATATATATATATATATATGAATAAAATACGTATAAATACATTTGAAGCCAAAAACTGCAACGCGAAATTTTTTAAATAAAATAAATGAGTGTTTATTTTTTAAGAAATATATTTCGGAGTAAAGTATGTAGAGTGAAAGATAGTTTGATGAAGAGTCCACGTGATGTTGTTAACTGCGGGGTTTTTATGAAGCGGGATAGGTGACATGTGGTCACGCATTTTGAAAATCTAGGTAATTTTTTTTTGTTTATATCCGTTAGAAGCGCTGAGTGAAATTTGAAGAATAAAATATGTATAAATACATTTGAAGCCATAAACTGCAACGCAAAATTTTTTATAAAATAAACGAGTGTTTATTTTTTAAGAAATATATTTCGGAGTAAAACTCCTTTGTCAATCTTTTTTTTTTTCTCTGTTTCTTCGACATGATGTAGAGTGGAAGATAGTTCGATGATGAGTCCACTTGATGTTGTTAACTGCAAGGTTTTTATGTAGCCGGATAGGTGATGCGTGGTTGTGCATTTTGAAAATCGGGGTAGTTTTTTCTTTTATATCTGTTAGAACTATCTTACGCTCTACATCATGTCAGAGATGCCCATGGGGAAATACTTTTTCTCTTCCTGCGAAAACAAGACCACTGAATGGTTCAAAACTGCAATCGAAATGCATGTCCCCATACGGAAATTTTATAGCAAGCCCCACTCACCCCAATGGTTTACTTCGACTTGCGCAACTGCCATTGCTCAAAGGCAGTATGCATACCGCAGATTTAACCGACATAAGTTCAGTTCAAACAGACAGAAGTACATAGAAGCTAGAAGTCACGTTAAGAAAGAAATAGCGACAGCTAAGAGAGAATTTACGGAAACCACTAAAAAATGCATCGAAGCACAAAACCTAGGAACTCATGACTTCTGGAAAATCTACAACAGTGTAGTAAATAATGGGCAATCAACAATTCCCCCACTAACCAAAAATCACGAGGTTGTTTGTTCAGCAACCGAGAAGGCTAACATGCTTGCCAGTCGGTTTGCCTGAAACTCCACACTGGACTCTTCCAACCACCCCCTACCTGAATTTCCTATGCGGACAGACGCCACGCTAGATGATCTGAAAATCACCCCTGCTCAGGTACATGCTATCATAAAAAACCTTGACACTTCAAAAGCATGTGGACCTGATCTCATCCCAGCTGTACTATTAAAAAAGTGCTCAGCCGAAGTAGCTCCAGTTGTCTCCAAGCTCTACAACACATGCCTTAATGAATCTTGCTTTCCGAGCTGTTGGAAAACTGCTTCTGTAGTACCAGTATTCAAGAATTCTGGCAAAAGAACTGACCCATTAAATTATGGCCCATTAGCCTCCTTCCACATTTTGCCAAAATATTTGAGACCTTAATTAACCATGCTCTAGTCCAGCACCTTACAGATGCATAACTTCTGACCGACAAACAATATTGATTTAGACAAGCCCATTCCACAGCAGACATCCAAACTGTAATCTCTGAACGCATATACCATTCACTGGACAAAACGGGGGAGGACAGAGCGGTAGCTCTAGATATATCTAAGGCTTTTGACAGGGTATGGCATGAGGGTCTCCTCAGGAAAATTAGATCATATGGTATCACTGATAGAATACTTAACATAATTAAATCTGTCTTAGATAAAAGAAAAATCTAGGTTGTCCTCGACGGTCGTACATCTAAACAATATGATATAAATACGGGAGTGCCCAGGGGTCTATCCTTGGACCTCTACTGTTCCTGATATTCATAAATTACCTCCCCAACAAAATTGCCACTGAGAAGGGTATATATGCTGATGACACCACACTCTTTAACAGGCATGACAGGAAAACAAATGAACACATATCTAAAGAAATGGCAGAAACACTAGAGGATGACCTCCAATCTGTAGTGGAATGGGGACAAAAATGGATGGTCACGTTCAATGCCGCCAAGACTAAACTAGTTTCATTCAATAATTACAAGAAACCTTCTCTACCACCTATAGCAACGGCCAAAGACTCTTTATCTGAGAGTACATCTTTCAAACTCCTTGGCCTAACGTTCACAGGAAACAGGAGTGGGAACAATTACATTGAAGGCATTGCCAGGGCCGCTGCAAGGAAGGTGGGCTTTCTCTACCATGCTAGAAAACTACTAACACCCGAAAGTATCCTGTACCTCTATAAGGCCACCATTCGCCCATGTATGGAGTATTGCTGTCATATTTGGGCTGGTGCATCTGCTACTAGTCTCTTGCTCCTTGACAAGGTTCAAAAGAGAGTCGCCAATCTGATGGGCCCTGAACTGGCATCTAAGCTTCAGCCTCTGTTCCATCGACAAAACGTTGCATCCCTCTGCCTGTTCTACAAGTATTTTAATGGTGAATGCTCTGACAAACTGCAAGCACTTGTGCCCCCACGACGTTAACACCCTCGACAAACCTGACAGGCTGCTAAATCCCACCCCCACACTGTAGAGATCCCTAGATGCAAAAGATCTTTCTACTCCAGTAGTTTCTTCCCCAGAACCGCTAGACTCTGGAATTCCATTCCAGGTCCCTGCTTCCCCAACTGTACTGATGTGCAGAAGTTCAAGTGCAACATGAACCGACATCTTGCTGCTCAAATCCCTACATAGTATCCCAGTATTTGTTGCCCCTGATAGTAGCCCCCTACACCAAAGTGGCAATGTGCCTTGTTTGGCGTGAACATGTAATAAAAAAAAAAATTATATATATATATATATATATATATATATATATTGTTCAGACGATTAATCAGAATCTGGAATTGAAAAAATTTGAACTTTTGGGTGTATCAGAATCGGAAAAATTTGTGTCTATTTTACCATGCCAAAAACGATTCTTTTGATTGCGTTTTGCTTTTGTTTTAAAAAAACAAAAAACAAACATCTTCCACTGCCGGTAGTAATGATAAAATAGTAGCTATTTATTACTTTTAAACTACCAGTGAAACTAAAATCGATAGATCACCCTGCACAAGTGTAGTTTTACATTTGGGAAAATATCTGCACATTTAATAGGTGTTTTTTTAGTAATCTAGAAAAAAAATAACTCCTATAGTTAAATATTTAGAGATTTATAACAAATCAGAATCAGTAATTGTATCAAAATCGGAAATATACTGGAATCGTCTCATCACTAATATATACATTTATCTGTTTATTATACAAACATATACCAGCTCTGTCCTGAACTGAGCACTCTTTAATAATCACGAGTTTCATTGGATTTATATCTAGGAAACCAGTCAATACAACTATTATATACGTATATATTCATTTAATCACATAAATTAATATACAAAGATATAATTTTATGCGTGAATTTTCAGTATTTACTTCAACAGTGTTCAATACATAGGTAGAGCTAGGTAGTAAGTTATGAAAATACATATGGCAATTAAGCTACACAAAATATTCCACGTTTCATTCTTGTGAGAATTCGTCATAAGTCAGACGAACTCTCACAAGAAAAAAACATGGATTATTCTGTGTAGCTTAATTGCCATATATATTTTCATAACTTTATAAATATATTTCAAGATATCTTCTAATTGGTCCCTCCTATGTGTTTAACAGGACAAATTATTTGAGCAAAACAACATTCGTATTAATTCTCTCGTCTTCTAGCCGCAAGCATTTTGCACTAGCCGATCTTCCTCGGTGCAACAATGTTTATACGGCCGAATACTTTTAGCCTGCAGGTGATTCAGCAGTTTGTATTATTAAGCAAAGATTTTTGTGTCCTCGGGATTACACAGAAGTGTTTTGAAGGTCATTTGGTATGAAAAACTTTGTAACACTAGTCACAAAAACGTTCTTCCTCATATCAACCACAAAGCAGCATGTAAAGCTTTAAAATAAACATGACAGAAACTCACCTTGTAGATAATGCTGATGCTTGACTGAATTCCAATCTCTGGAATCTATAAAACATTCACAGCAAGAACTCCTCTAGCTACAATATACCTAAAACCAACATGATCGTCTTCAAGTCTAATCTTAACAAATATCTAAGACCATACAAGCCCCTCTTGTCAATCGCCGACCCCAACGCTTATGTGTGCCATGGTTTCTTTTTTATATTCTATTCTAACTGTGTCATATTGCGATTGCCAAAGGCGTGAGTACTGATTTACAAGTAAAACAAGTGAAGCATGCATGGTCCTCCGTGAATGCACAGTGAATGAGGCATACAAAAAAAATGACTAAGTTCAGCATTGCCCCCCCCCCCACACTTAACGTCAAATCTTGGTGAAAATGAACAGACGGTGCAGTTTTAGACCTTAACATATGCAAACTTGAGTTCTGCACCATGCAAAAAAAGAAATGACTAAGTCCATCATTTGCCCACTCTCCATTTAGCCCAAAAAGCCCCCCAGGCCTTAACATATTTAAATTTGAGTTCAGCACCATGTAAAACTGCTAAATAGACATACACAGAAAATTTTGGACAAATACGGTAAAATAGTCCCCAAAATGGAGTGTTTTTATCAGCCCTAAAAGAGCCCCTGGAGCACACCCAAGAGTTATCGTGAAGTATAGACAAACAAAATTATATAGAAATCAGTTACAACTTTTCAGGAAATTTTTAAAAAATCCAAGGCATCAATTTTTTTTATAAGCACAAAAGTGTCAATTTTAGCCATTTTAACCAAAAAGGTACCCCCTGGGAGTTTTCCCAGAAAATCTGTTCTGTTACTTTTTTACTCATATCATGTTTAATGTTTATGCAAAATTTCAAAAAATTCCAAGGTGTAGTTATTGAGAAAAGTGCGAACAGACGCATGAACGAATGGACAAACAGACGAACGGACACGGGTGAATTTACAGGTCCACCCTCCTTTTGTTGGAAGGACCAAAAACATAAAATAGAACAATGCAAACTCACAAGAGAAAACAATTCCATACATCGTGTATAAATTTGTGTGTATGATAAAGAACCCCTAAACGTTGCTGAGAGCTGTCACAGGGTATCTTTATCAGTAAGTTGATCAGTTCATCTCATTTGCGAAAGCCCTGCCTAATCTGTTTTAATGTCAACTCTCACACACTGAAAAAACAGCTACAAATGCAAAATTTCTCACTATACTGACTTCAGGATTGGAAATCCCATGTCCAGATCTTTTGTCTTACTCAGCCCCTCCCCTATCCTTTTTCTTCTCGCGCACACTTCCTAATTTGCATATGCCTTTTTATGAGGCTACCACTGCTGCTGCTAATCTCCCCACAACCAGCCATCCTTTGCCGTCGCCGCTGCCACTTTCCCACGCACTCATGTGCACCGTGTTACATAGCATTTTAAAATAAACATATTTTATGTAAATGCGTACTTTTGCACATGTACGTTTTCCACAGTGAGCAATCAAGAAGACAAATTCATAAAACAATAATTTTTTTTTTTTTTTTTTTTTTTTTTTACGTAAGTGCGCGGTCTTTCATTCTTTTATGCACACTGGTGAATCATTGTCAACCATGGTGAGGTATTATTTTTCTTTTTTTAAACTTCCGACGTTTTTTTTTTGTTTTGTTTTTTTAATTTATTTGCGCACTAGTTGTTGTTGTTCCACAGCGTTTCGGCCAACTATTCCTCCGCCTTCGTCAGCTTGTTAACTACAACAGGATAGAAATGCTGAATCTTCAGTAATTACTGCCTTCCATAGTTGTTATCGTCTAACCACAGTTTAGCCAATTAATCCTCTGGCCGGCTTTGGGTGGGATTGAAACCGCTATCTTCAGACAATACTCATCTGGAACTGTAGAGATTCAACGTCTCTATCCACTGCGCCACGGGCATTGTCTGAAGATAGCAGTTTCAATCCTACCACAAGCAGGCCAGAGGATTAGTTGACCAAAAACTTGGTGAGACGACAACAACTATGGAAGGCAGTAATTACTGAAGATACAGTTGAAGATTCAGGATTTCTATCCTATCACAGTTAACAACCTGACGAAGGCCAGAAGAATAATTGGCCGAAACGTCGTGGAACAACAACTAAAAAAGGATGAGGAGTGCACAAATAAAATAAAAAATATACAAATTACTCATCTCAAAATTCCAATAATTAAATAATATATTCCAACGACTTCTTCCCTTTTTTTGTTTTGTGGATTATTTCTAATACTCTCCGTGCTCCACAGTATCACTGTCAAGCTGTCCTCCGAAATTATCAAATTCTACCTATTCCACTCATAGTTTACAATCTCCTCATCGTCCAACTGACTATCTCTTTACCCCTTATCCTCAACTGACCCTGACAAGGTACAAAACCGACTTTGCAATATGATGGAGGGTGTCCTCTCCTCTTTCCTGTTACCTTTTATTTTCACAGAAGAGACGTAGCGAGTCTATCTATGGTCTATCTTTTATATTTTGACTAGCGAGGGTGCCCGGTGTTGCCCTGGTGTTTGGGGGAAAAAAAAAAAGTGCTAGTAGGCAGGCAGGCTCAAACCCGTGATACAAAGGCTGAAAAAAAAAAAAAGAATGAAAGAAAAGCTGACATCTTATGCGACAGGAAGTGAAAAGCGTTCAAATTTAGTCATGTCAATCCAAAAGTTGACTTGAAATGAATAAGTTAAGAATCACGCAGGCACAGAAATGAACGTTGGCTGAAAGCCAGTTAAGCTTTCACCTTTCTGCCGTATTTTGCTTCCCCACGATGTTGAGAAAAATCAGCTCCCCTCCCAAAAAGCAATTGTCTGATATGAAGGGTTTCCCCAACATTGTTCAAAGCTAATTGCCAGGAAAATGATCCCCCTACTCTAATATCTGAAATATTTAATTGGACTGGGCTTATATTTTTTCAGACTGTATATATGTAATTGCAAAAAAAAAAAAAAAAAAAAAAAAAAAAAGTAGAATTTGATTTTTATTTTGGGATAAATTACGACATATCCAAAAAAATTTTTTTGCATTTTTATATTGATGTGTTGCTAACAACATCTACAAACTTTATTGTTTGAACTTCTGGATTGATTAAATAGCCTCGCCACCCAAATATAACTTTCTTTACATCTGAGTTCTCATCTGTCTTCATGTTTTGAAAAGGGCATTATCCAACAAGTCATTTTTATTTTTTTATTATCAAAAATATTTTACAATTATATAGCGATAATCACGAGAAATATTCTTTTTCAAATTTCTTGAAGTCTTCTTCATCGAAAGCTGTCTCTTGTGGTTTCGGTTTCTTCTTATGTTTCCTGAGGACTTTCTGGGGGCACATCTGACTTTTTAAGACAATCTGGAAAAAATAGAAAGAAGAAAAAAATAAATAAGGACGTTCAATTCTAACATGAAATAATGGTTGACAGAGCAAGCTACCCTCCACGCATCGATTAAATAAAATGTTCCATTCAAAATTCTGTGCAGGTTCCCGAGTTTGACTGGATGAACTTAAAGAAAGTTGGAGGTTACACGGACATTGTGACAACTAAATAGGCATTACGTTTCTGAAGTTTTCAGATGGGGATTAATTATGCGTATTATTTGATTTCTTTGGACTACTGCTTTCATCTTGAGTGTTTTTTTTGTTTTTTTTTTTACACAGTGATCACCACTTATCAAGGCCCGGAAGCCACTCAGGGATAAGGGTTATTGCAAGTACATTATGTTAGTGAGGAGATTTGCTGAAGTGTTTACTTAAGGGGGCGGTTCATTAGGAATTTGTTAACATTGGACTTGAAGACATCCAAGTTGTAGTCCGGAGGGAAGCAGGCAGACGGAACAGAGTTCCACAGGCGTGCAGTTCTAAGAAAGAAGCTTTGTTCATGGAATCCGCGTTTTGATTTAGGCACAGATATAGAGTGGGGGAAATTTTTCACAGTGGATTCAGCTAGACGGGTGTTTTTCGTGAAAGATTGGCGAGAGGGGACCAGAGATTGGAGTTCAGACGAGCTATTTTCACAACTCTTTCTTTTGAAGAATTCTTTCGGGAATCTTTCTTTTATTAGAAAAAATCCAGAGTTCAACAGAACAATTCCTGAGTTCAACAAGATATACCTGAAGGAAATCGGAAATTATATCGACAAAACACTGTGAAAACAGCATTCAGGATGAGAAACGTAGAACCCAAATAACATGAATAAATAAGCATTTCTCTCAAATTCAAGAGCGATAGCAGCCTTCTATCATGTCTGAAAGTGACACGACAAGCAAGATCGGAGATGTGCCGCTATACAACGCATGCTCTCTACTGATCCAAGTTATGGCAACAGGGCCATTGCCAACACCCTCAAAATACAAATCTGAACGGTTCAATGCTTGAGAGCACAGATCAACAAAGGTTCCAGCCACAGTTATGGTCTTTGGTGTGGTTTCAAGTGAGGGCCACATCATGCCACCTCACATCTTCAAAGTCAGCTTGAAAGTCAACACCAAAGTGTACCTGGATGTGCCGAGGAGTGTGATCTCCTGATGCAATCCGGTGGCTACTGGCAGACCCTGGATGTGGCAGTAGAACTTGGTGGCAATCCACAAATCCAAAGAGACCCAGGCTTGGCTTCAGAAAGAGTGTTACGACTACCCTTCTCTCCCAGGAACCCCTCCTCCCCCCACCTGAACTCACTGGACTACATACATCAAGAACATCAACATGACCTCTAGCCTGATTGCCGCAACCCACCAAGTATTCACCGAACTCCCACCAGGGCTTGTGGAAAAAGCATGCTCCAGTTCCGAACCAATATCGAGGCGATGATTGAGGCTGAAGGCGGCTACATTGAATAGATGTCAGCTCTACTACGTAATCAAGTTACCCGAATCGATTTTTTCAATGAATGTTTTAAAATAAAGCTGTATTGTTTTTTTAGGGCAACAACTTAATCATTCCACACTGTAGAATGTTATAATGACATTTATTTTAATATTTTACATAAAAAAACTAGTCTTTACTTTGAAATTTGTTTTATAAACAGCCAAGTTTTTCTTAAATTTTATTTTTGTTATTATACATTTTCTTTTATACAAGTATTTTTTAACAAAAATTGTTCACATAAAATTATTCTGTACACTGAATTGGTTGTTTCTTTTATCCAAATATTAAAATGAATAAATATCCAAAATATTTAATTTTACAAAAAAAAAAAAAAAAAAAAAAATCTAAAAAAAAATAAATAAATAAATAAATAAAATAAACAAAATGGTTGATTAGGTGATAGCAAAAAATGCAATTTTGTCTTCAAATGTTTTTTTTCTTTTTAAGAAAAAAATAATCACAAATAAAACCGTTCTGAAAAACAATCAAATTACAAAAAAGAATAATAAAATAACATTGTTAAATTTTTAATCATAAGAAAACTGGAAAACATTACATTGACATTACTCAAAAAAATGTCCACTTTGCAAATAGTGGAACTCAAAACGGAAGAACAAACTTGATGATAGCCATTAAATAAATAAATTAATAATAAATGACAACTATAAATAAACAAATAATTTTGCAAGTGCTAGAAAAGTGTAAAATCATTTGGAAATAAATATATACAGTATTTTATTGTTCATTTTGATTTTTAAAATTTTATTTATTTTTTACACAAGAAGAAACAAGTTTTGACAAAATTTCTAGTCGATAATTGTTAAAAAGAAATTTCTATACATGAACATAAGATATAAATTTTATATATGATAAAAATTTTGGAAGAACAAAACGTATGTTATATAGACTAGTTATTGTGAAAAAAATATTTCAAACTTCAGGGAAAACAAATATGGGTGCTTCTAGATTATCAGAACGAAATTGTGTAGTCGATAAATGGAGTTTTCAGATAAAAGATAATGGTTTCTACTGATATTTTTTTTTGTCAATTCTAATAATTTACAATGTTAGCTTATAAATCATGCAATCAAATATAAGATGAACATTACTGAATTATTAATAAAAAAGAAAACAACTTTAATCGTGTTAGCAATTGAAAATGTTTATAAAATAAATCGAAACAGAAAATTACCTCTCTTTTAAACTCTCCTGCATCTTACATAAGCAAATACGATCGTTTTCTTCAATTTTTTTTTTTTTTTTTAATAAATAATTTGTTAACTCATAGATTTTCGTAATTTTTGGATATAATCATCTTTAAAATATGAGGAATATGTAGATACCATTGTTTTCACGTGAAATTCAGTATTACGATTTCTGAAATTTCGTTCTGATAGTGTAGAAGCGCCCACCAAATATGTTTTTATTTATTATTTTCATATAAAGACGGATTTGTCATCCATCTTGAATTTTAGTTTAAACGTGTTTTTGTATAGTTTTATTTTCAAATCATGATGAGACATCTGACTTAGCGGTATTCATGCAGATCTGTTGAGCTGGCTCCTTTTACAGAACAAACAGAACTTTTCATTTTTTAGCTAGGAATTTCTCCAAGTTCTACTGTTCTCATCTTGAGTGTTCTTTTTCACGTTTCGGCCGATGTGTAACCACCGACCTTATTCAGCTGTATCTTATGGAACTAGGGAATGTTTCTGTGAAATGTTCATTTCCTTAGCTAAGAACTGCATCTAACTGGACCATCACCACGGGGCATCTTCTAGATCAACTCGTAAAACTATCTGCCATTAATCATACAATACAACTCATTGCATTTAAAATTATTTTTGGTTGGTTGTTTCTGTTTTATGGCATATCAACCCTTTTCAGGTTATTTAATGCCAAATCCAGTGATTTCGAAGAAAAATTTATTAGAGTATATTTGTCTTTTTTTTTTTTCAAGTCGGTTTCTGTTTAACCCATAGTTGGGACCCTAACAGATATTACCAATCTGGGTCAGAGTGGACCTGGGAGCAATGGCAATTAAAGGGTGGCTCCACACTCCCTAAAGTCTGCAAGATAGGGCCTCACCATTGGATATAGTTTAAAGTCATATCCAGGACCAGCATCTAAAATTAATAAGTGAGAGTAAGTGGTTGCGTCAAAAAATAACAGATATGTTTGTCATTAAAAAAATAACAGATATGTTTGTCATTAAAAAAATAACAGATATGTTTGTCATTAAAAAAATAACATATGTTTGTCATTAAAAAAATAACATATGTTTGTCATTAAAAAAATAACATATGTTTGTCATTAAAAAAATAACAGATATGTTTGTCATTAAAAAAATAACAGATATGTTTGTCATTAAAAAAATAACAGATATGTTTGTCATTAAAAAAATAACAGATATGTTTGTCATTAAAAAAATAACAGATATGTTTGTCATTAAAAAAATAACAGATATGTTTGTCATTAAAAAAATAACAGATATGTTTGTCATTAAAAAAATAACAGATATGTTTGTCATTAAAAAAATAACAGATATGTTTGTCATTAAAAAAATAACAGATATATTTGTCATTAAAAAAATAACATGTTTGTCATTAAAAAAATAACATGTTTGTCATTAAAAAAAAAGTGGTACGTGTGCATTTTATGGACCGTGCTGCAATAATTACGTTATTCTTGTGTGCAGAGACATTATTGAAATAGAAATGTGTAGTTCCAAGTAAAAAAAAAAATGGGCGTGGGGGTCAGCATAAATCCAGTCAGAGAAGTTTTTTTCAATAAAAATAACTAATCCAGTCACAATCAGCAAAAAAGTACTGGTCTTTTCATGTTCAAACAGAAAGATATCAGTGAAGAATTCAAAGAGAATCTCCATGTTTTCTAAAACGGTTCTGGCATCTGATTGGTTCGTTCTCATCACACATGGTTATAAACAGAATCGCTCAAATCTTTGTAATCAGCAGATAAAGGAGACTTCTTTAACTAACCTACTTTATGAAGATCATGGTTTTGTGACTAGCTTCCTAGGCGGTAAATAAGATGACGATTTTGCTTTTACATATCGTAACCTTTATCCATTTTATAATTTGTTATTCTTAAATAAAAAAAATTATATCTCAAATAAAAAATGTAGTTTTAAAACAGTTTACATAAAAAAAAAAAATAGTCTTCATTTTTGAATTTTTTTCTTACAAATATTCAACTGCACCATAATAAACTGAATGTTTTCTTTTCTCAAATTTTATTAGTTTTTATTATAAAAATATATTTTTTTATGTAAGTATTTTTGGAACAGGCCTAACTTTATGAAGGTCATGGCTTATCCAAGTGTGTTGCTTCTTAAAACCACATCTGAGCCGCATGGCAAGATGGTAAATAATATATCAATTTTGTTTTAACATATTGCAACCTTTATCCATTTGATAATTTGTTATTCTTAAATTATTGATTAATATGTTTGAAACTGAGTGGATTGATTGCAGCAACGTTGAGCCTGGTCAGTACAAAAATGGGTGACCATTTTGGAATTCCAGGTGCTGTATGTGCTCATTACTTATCTCCCCATTCTTTCCAGCCATCTAGCACTTCTCCTTGCCACTCAACTCAAACAGTGCCAGTTCAAAAGTGTGGCTGTTGTGAACTGTGCAACTCTTGCCTCACAATTACTCGCGCAGCTACCCTTACAGTAGGTATCCGTTGTGTCTTGAGACTGAACAAAGGCAACATCGATCGGATTGATGAAAGCAGTCTTCAGTGAACGGTCTAAGGAAGACTAACCAACACAAAAAGTGGGAGAGCAACATCACGGAATGTTGTCATTTGAAAACCACTGTCAAAAATTTTCCCCACTCTTTATCTGTGCCTGAACCAAAACGTAGATTCCATGAACAAAGCTTCTTTCTTAGACAGTGCACGCCTGTGGAACTCTGTTCCGTCTGCCTGCTTCCCACCTGACTACAATTTGGACGTCTTCAGGTCCAACTTAAACAAATTCCTGATGAACCGCCCCCTTAAGTAGACACTTTATCAAGTCTCAACATTAGCGTACTGTACACGCAATAACCCTTATCCTCGAGTGGCTTCCAGGCCTTGATAAGTGGTGACCACCCTGTAAAAAAAAAAAAAAAAAAAAAAACTAGAAGTGTCAGAATATATCATTAATAGCAGCAGCGGTGCACTTATGGTCTAGCGGGGCTGCGAGTAGTGAGCAAGTTAAATGTTTAGCCTCTTTGCTTTAGCTTTTAAATTTTGCTAAATTCTATTAAACGATAAATAATCAGTAGAGCTGGGGCAACAGAATATTCTCATCACCTTTTTGACTCTTTAGTATATATCTGACACAGCTAGATACAGTTAATTAACTGAGAACCACGACACTGTATATAAGAACATATAACGGATATATACTCGAGAGTCAAAACAATGAAAAGAATATGCTGTTGTCATAGGCCTAATAATCAGTAAGAATAAAGTAATAAAATTAATTCACAGAACGTAACAATTCCGCATCCCTTTCATGGTCCCTTATGAGGATTGGAATAAATATCAATAGTAAATCTTATCTGTTGGTAAGACATAATCACGTCGACACAACGATTCTTGTTAGATCTCCAAAGTTAAAAAACCACTCAGCCTGATCAGTAGCAGATGGGTGACCTTTCGTAACAGAGCCGGAGCTACAGTAACAATATCTCACATATGCAAATGAGCAATCCAGTGCACAAGGTGGCATGGCAGCAGAGGAAGAGAAAGGAAAAAAAAAAACAGAGGAAAAATCAAAACCATGTTGGCGGCAACAGCAAGGTGAAACATGTGCCAGCGAAAGAGATTAGAAAAACCCACAAAAAAAGATACAGGTTGCCCAAAACAGCACTAAAAGGTTTTGAACTTAAATAGATTCTTTATTTTTGATAACTTTCTGTAATTTTAACACAATCTGACTAAGATATTAGAAATTTTTTTTAAACCAAAATGCAAAATTCAAACAATCTTTATTTATGAAAAATGTCTTTTAAATGTTGCCCATTTTCAGTTTTGCATATGTGTGCTCTTTCCAAAACATTATTCATGACAAATTGCAGAATCTCTGGATTGCGATTTAACTCCATTATTTCGTTCCTGATATTTTCCTTCAATTCTTGCAAGGTTCGGGGTTTGTTAACATAGACTCTTTCTTTAAGATATACCCACAAGAAAAAGTCGGGGCAAGTCAAGTCTGGGGAATGTGGTGACCATTTGACATTGCCATAGCGAGTGATAACATTGACCCCTGATTTTGGTAAAACTATTTCACAACTTGTGTATGTTGTTCAATGCGCTACTTATTCATAACTAATTTACAAAATATTTGTAAAATATCTTAAATAAAGAAAAAAAATAATTATTAATGGTACAAAATGACTTTTTTGGACACCCTATACTTGTAAAACCAAGATGCAGGTGTGATTTGGAAAGTACCCTTAATAAATGCCTTTTGTTAAAACTAAATAAAAAAAATGCCGAGTTGAATTTCTTTCCCTATTTTTTTTTTTTTTGTTCCTTTGCAATAGTCTTCGCATGCAACATGTGGTTCCATGTTAAAACATAACTACAACGTTACATATTTGGGAATACCAGACAGCTTCCTGCAAGAACTATCAAAACCTAACGTTTTCATCTCCTCTGAATGGGATATAAATTCGATTGGGGACTGCTTGTGAATTTAATATCTCCATGACATTTCTCCCTTCAACCTGCCTAATGTGAATACCACTGATTTTTGAAGAATAATTTAATAAATGATTTTTATTTTTAAAAAAATTCCTCAAATTTGTAGCTTACGAAACTGAAATTGGCATCCAATAACTACGGATCAAAATTCATGCAAATCTGAAATATCTTAATTTTCAAATCGGGAGAAGGTTGGTGACATATGCTCCTGCTCCTTAACAAACATTTTTTAAAAAATACACAAAAATGATTTTTCAGGAATATTTATATTTACTGTAAAGTAGGATGCCATTAGGCAGCTCAACAGTCTATCCATCAACTGTTTGCTATGATTTTTCAATGAATCTTGAACCAGAATCTTGAAGGCATACATATGGTCAGTTCTCCTTTACGGCTGCGACTGTTGGACAGTAACAAAGACAGCTAAAAGTCGTTTAGAAGTAACGGAGATATGGTTTTTAAGGAGAATTCTACGAATGTCATAGGACAGAAAGGAAGATAAATGAAGACGTTATGCATAAGGCAGAGTACAACAGATTACAACTCAACTAGTGCGACCTATGGAAATTCCACAGAGGACTCCTATGTAATATATTGATATTGACATTCTGTAGATGTTCAGTGTAAATGGAGACACTCTGATATTATTGTAGCTATTTTGTTACTGCAAACGTATTTATCTAAGCTACCACGAATGCCCTACAAATCCCGGTTGTAAACTACGCTTAAATATGATATTTTAATTTTTCCGGATTTTGTATATATTATTATAGAGTTAATGCTCTATCGATTTTTATATACTATAAAATTGTGATTTCAAAAATAAAAATATATCCATATGACTTGGGTGCATTAGTTTGAATCGAAACTGAAATAAAAAATTACGAAAGAAATATGTGTGTGTGTATATATATATATATATATATATATATACACATATATATATATATATAGATAATTTGAAAGAAATATGTGTATATATATATATATATATATAGATAATTTGAAAGAAATATGTGTATATATATATATATATATATATAATTTGAAAGAAATATGTGTATATATATATATATATATATATATATATATATATATATATACATAATTTGAAAGAAATATGTGTGTATATATATATATATATATCTACATAATTTGAAAGAAATATGTGTGTGTTTATATATATATATATATATATATATACATAATTTGAAAGAAATATGTGTATGTATATATATATATAATTTGAAAAAAATATGTGTATGTGTATATATATATATATATATATATAATTTGAAAAAATATGTGTATGTGTGTATATATATATATATATATAATTTGAAAAAAATATGTGTATGTGTGTATATATATATATATATATATATATAATTTGAAAAAATGTGTATATATATATAGGCACCGCCAAAAATGGCCGCAAAATCCAGTTGTTGTTGTTTTTTAAAACTAAATTACATTTATTAAAATCCATTATTTCTGAGTAACTTTTTTTTTTCCAGAAAGATAAAACCCTGAATTTTATCATATAGAAAACAGAATAATGTAAAACTTTTTCTACTATTTTTAATTCAATTTTAAATGTTAAATTTTCCCAAAAAGTTAACAATTGTTATTTTTTGTCTTGCACAAAAAACGTACTTAAATATTTAAAAAAAAGGGTTTTTGAAATAATTTATTTATTCATTTATTGTCTAACTAAGATTTAGGATGATTTTCTAAGAGAATATGCAAAAATATTATAATATAAGTACCTGAATTTCAAATAATTCCACTTATTCATATATGTAACCAGATATTTCGCGTCGCCGAAGAGTTCAGATCGACTCTGTTTACGTTTTCTTTCGATGAGACGAAAACTATGGAAGACTAAACAGGCCAAAAAAACTTATTTTTCAGTGACGAAAATTTCAATGTATTATTAAGCTGAGGCTGGCCAGTACCAGATGGGCGACCATTTGTATGAGTTTGGTTTTTAATGTGTATGTGTGTGGGGGCCAGGCTCCCAAAAATGGGGGGAGGGGCAATTTAAAGCAGAATAAAAAAAAATTATTTCAGCGCGTTTGGTCCACCGTAGTCGAAAGGCGGCAAACGTTTTCAAACGAGATCGAAAAAAATGATGCTATTTTTAACACAAAGGGCACAATATTTATCGAATTTTTTTTTTTTGTATCGATTATTCAAAGCATGCTCTGTTTAATAATGGTCATGCATTATTCGGCTCGCTAAAAAAAAATTGTTAATTTATTTATCAAAAATTTTAAAATGGCTTTTTTCGTATAAATATAAAAAAAAATTTTTTTTTGTTTTGCTTAACTTAAATTAATTATTTTACTTAACATATTCACCGAATTTCACACTTCAAAACTCAAAAGCGGGATAATTAAACACAATCGAAGTTCTGATATTCAGACGTCAAAATAAGGTATGCAAACAATTTTTTTTTTTTTTTTTTTAATCTATAATTCTGTCCCTTACAACAACACAATATGTTTTGTTCAGTTTCAGATGATTATTTTAAGCATATTTGTTCCCACTTCAAAACAAGGGGGGGTTTTGTAAGCAAAAAAAAATATATATATAAATATCGTTTATGAAAAATAAGTACACTGTTATAAAGTTCATTCTTCTCCTAATAATCGCTGAAAATTTCGTATTGATCGGATAATTACCTGATTTTTGGTAGATTTTTAAAAAGACGGTCCGTCAAAAAGTACTGACCTGCCCCCCCAGTTTTGGCGGTGCCTAATATATATATATATATATATACACATAATTTGAAAGAAATATGTGTATATATATATATATAATTTGAAAGAAATATGTGTGTATATATATATGTATATATACATAATTTGAAAGAAATATGTGTATATATATGTATATATATATATATATATATACATAATTTGAAAGAAATATGTGTGTGTATATATATATATACATAATTTGAAAGAAATATGTGAGTGTATATATATATATACATAATTTGAAAGAAATATGTGTGTGTATATATATATATATACATAATTTGAAAGAAATATGTGTGTGTGTATATATATACATAATTTGAAAGAAATATATATATATATATATATATATACATAATTTGAAAGAAATATATATATATACATAATTTGAAAGAAATATATATATATATATACATAATTTGAAAGAAATATATATATATATATATATATATATTTTGTGTACAGAAAGTTGTTAGTTGAGACAGATCATTGGTACCGTCGGTTTCAAGCCCGATAATAAGGCCCGTTTAAGGTATCCTTATCAAGCTCTCTTCAGCCAATATTCGTCTCTAGACGGTACCAATGATCTGTCTCAACTAACAACTTTCTGTATACAAAATATAAGTACGCTCTTAAAATTTGGATTTTCCTTTTAATTGAGCACTCTGCTGGAATTCTTTTTCCAAAAAAAAACTAATATATATATATATATATATATATATATAATTTGAAAGAAATATGTGCATATATATATATATATATATATATATATAAATATATATATATATATATATATAAATTTATATATAATTTTAGTTCCTTCAGTCATAATCGAAATCGAAACCGAAACCAAAACTTATGAAGATTTTTCGATAAAATTATTCATAAAAAAAAAATAAATAAATAAATTACTGAAGTGCCATCAGTTATAATCGAACCCGAAACCAAAAATTATGAAGAATTCTTGGTAAACTTATTTATGACAAGCAAAGGAAGTACATAACAATTAAACGACTCGGATGTAAGCATGACACAGAAAATAACACACACACTATCGTATTAATATATATAGATACCGTCCACGCCAGACAGTTAAAATTCTTTGGCCATTTAATCTGGGTGGTCGGCTTTGAAAAAAGCTTGATGTTAGGGGGGGGGGTAAAAATGACAGGAGAAAGAGCAGAGGAAGACAACAAACAACAAAATTCACTGACATTCTTAACTGGAGAACCATGATTATTGATGTCTGTAACAACAAACCTTGATACCTGAAGAAGAAGTATAATACCTATGGTTAACATTTATCAAAATCTTAGATATCTTCATTTTCATGTAGAACTTTCAAGCTCTCCTATGCTTAAACTAAGTAAAGCTCACATTACTCGCCTAGCAACCGTATTCAAAATTCATAGTGATTGGTTAATTACTTTTAAAGTTTAACAGATAAACAAGTATACATATTTAGCTTTATAGATGTAGAAAAAAGATGTGTGCGTGCGCGCGCGTGTGTGTATGTGTGTGTGTGTGCGCGCATGCGCGTCCCTGGTTTGTGAGAGGGAGGGAGATGTTGTCAGCTAAACATGACTGGCAATCTAAACTTCAATCGCGAGTTTTGCCAAATTGGCCTCATGAACACCTGCATCATTTTTCTTCCAGTCAGTCAACATTCGACTTTTGGTAATTTTAGTTCTTATTCTCGATTCTTGTATATTTAATCAGAAGTCAGAACATAGTTTCACCTACCCACGCCACAAACCCATATATATATATATATATATATATATATATATATATATATATATATATATATATATATATATCACTACTATTATATAAATGTTATTGTATATGTATGTGTGTGTGTGTGTGCGAGTTCCTCATAAGTTCCAAAACGACTCAGCCTTTTTTTTTTTCAAATTTCGCACAAAGATAATTTATATGTCTGGCAGTGTTCTTAGGTATGTTTTGTACAGAAATTCATCTGATAAATATCGAAAATCAAAAAGATCTGATCGTAAAAATAGTTCTTTTTCTTAAAGATAAAAAAGAATAATTTTTACAGGGGAATTTTTTATGTTACACACACACACACATATATATATATATATACACATAATTAAAAAACTCAAATGACCTTGTACCGAGTGTTGTAACCAGATTTCAGGTTGCGCATGTGCACATAAACATAAACCCATAACAGTGTAAACAAATAAACACAAATCGCTACTTTTACAGAATTTGACCTGCTCACTGAAATATTAACGTTATTATTCATAAATTATTATTTAACATGGAAGAGTGAGGATGTTTTGCAAATATTCTGTATTACAAGTATACTGTCGCAATTTTCTTACAAATAAATCAACTTTGATCCGTTGACTACTTATTGTTTTACTGTGTATGTTTTCAGCGTCCCAATTGTTTTTTTTTTTCGCGTTTAAATTATCTAAATAATTGTTAATACTTTCTACATTTTTTACATTGCGTTAAAGTTATTTTAACACAATTTTCTTACAAATAAATCTACTTTAACCTTTGACAACCACAAAAGCATTTTACAATGTATTGTTTTACTGTGTACGTTTTCAGTGTCCAAATTGTTTTGTTTTTTTTGCGTTTAAATGAAATGATATATCAAAATTTGAATAGTGTAGATTTACCTATAAGTATGCAAACCACTTATGATTCAATGGCTGTAAGTGTTTTTTTTTTTTAAATAAACAATTATAAACAGAACGACTCATAGAAATCTATATTCTTTTTTTCATTTTTAATATACTTTCATAGAAATGTTTCTGTTATGTCACAAAAACTATTTTTTTTACGTCACAAGTGTCACGCTCATACATTAATTCCATAGCTAATATAACATACTGACCCAACTGGTCACGGGTAGTCTAGTATATATATATATATATATATATATATATATATATATATATATATATATATATATATATATATATAAAATAAAATATGCATCAAGTGTGCTTAAAACTAAATCACAACGTAATATTAGGAAAATAAACAAATATTTTACTTGTTTGAAATTTATCACAAATATATTTCGGAGGTAGACTCCATCTTCAGTGTGTTTTTTTTTTTTTCTTTTTCTTCTTCCTTGCCATGTTGTAAATTTGGAGCAAAAATTCTGTTTGTATAGAGCCGCACGTTGTATCTGGCGGTTGTATTTTGAAATGTTTGAACTGTGCGTAGGTAGCGTGTGAATAACGTTATTCATCACTAATATATATACAGTGATGATCATATTTATTGGCACGGTAAAATAAAAGTTAAATTTTGTCTAATAAATTCTAAAAAAGGGATTAAATTAAAGAAAATAACAAAGTATATTATGTATTTTTAACTGGCCTTTCCGATGCAGCAATCGGATTTTAGAAAAAATAAATAACAAAGGAACAACAAACATAATTGCAAAAAACCCTTGTTCAAAATAATTGGCACGATTTATTTAATAATCAATTGTATAGCCTTTGGCTTTGATTACCTTCCTCAGTCGCTTTTCATAGTTTACAACCAAGTTGTTGCACTCTTCAGTAGTAATTTTAGCCCACTCTTCCTGACAATAATCCTCCAATTGAATAAGATTCTTAGGCTTCCTTTGCATTACCCTCAATCTTAATGTTCTCCATAAATTTTCAATTGGATTAAGGTCTGGGCTTTGTGATGGCCACTCCAAAACATTAATATGATTGTCCTCAAGCCATTTCTTAGTCAGTTTAGCCGAATGCTTTGGGTCATTATCTTGCATGAACCACCAACGACGACCAAGTGAGAGCTCTTTAGCAGAGTCTTTCAGGTTTTCATCCAATATTTTAACATAATCTTCCTTTTTTATGCTACCTGTGACCTTAACAAGTCGCCCTGGTCCAGAGGCAGCAAAGGATCTCCAAAACATCAAACTGCCTCCACCGTGCTTCACTGTGGGTATGGTGTTCTTAGGCAGGAAAGCTTCGCCAGATTTTCTGTAAATATAAGACACTTTATTATGGCCAAATAACTCTATTTTCGTTTCGTCAGTCCATAGAACACGTTTCCAGAATGCAACATCTTTATCAATATGACGTTTTGCAAAGGCTAGCCTTGCTTTCAGGTGCATAGGCTTCAATAAGGGAGTCTTTCTCGGACGACATGCTTTTAAACCAGCTCTCTTCAAAACTCTACCAACTGTATGTCGAGATACATTCACTCCAGAGGTGCTCTGTTCATCAACAATCTCCCCAACAGAGATCCTTGGGTTTTGTTTTACTTGTCGAACAATTTTCCGTTCATCTCTTGGGGAAAGAATCCTTTTTCTCCCTCTACCCTCTAAACTCATAACGTGGCCTTGCAATTTGAACTTGTTTATTATGGCTCTAACAGTGGATTTGGGAAGGTTTAGCTTCTTTGAAATCTTATCATAGCCCTCCCCATTGGTATGGCATGCTACAACAAGCTTCCTGACGTCTTCGCTGTGTTCCTTAGTTTTAACCATGGCGATTGAAAATTATAATTTAGTCACTTATAATAGTTTAAATAAATCGCTATCTAAAAATTATCTGAAAAAAATTATTAACTAAATAAGCGTTAAACAAGCATAATATGGCTATAAAAAAGTTCAGAAAGCACGTAAACCGGAAATTGATTGATATTATACTGATACTAAAAGAAAAAAAAAGCCGTGCCAATAATTTCGAACAAGGGTTTTTTGCAATTATGTTTGTTGTTCCTTTGTTATTTATTTTTTCTAAAATCCGATTGCTGCATCGGAAAGGCCAGTTAAAAATACATAATATACTTTGTTATTTTCTTTAATTTAATCCCTTTTTTAGAATTTATTAGACAAAATTTAACTTTTATTTTACCGTGCCAATAAATATGATCATCACTGTATATATATATATATATATATATATATATATATATATATATATATATATAAAATAAGAATTACAATTAAATTTACTAAAATGATCCAACATGGTAATATTAAAGTATATTATAAGTATTAAAGAATTAATATTTATAAAGTTATCTCAGCCAGATGTAAAAGCTTGATAAAACCAAATAGGAGATAGCTCTTTCTTATTTATATTTGTCTCGGCAGCAGTGAGAAAAGCATATCTTATTTTTTTTTTAATATTATTGGAATTTTTTTCCCTTTTCCCTTGTACATATTTGTGAATTATTCCATGGATTTCAGCCTTTGGATTATTTTGGATCATCTTCCAATTACGAGATTTCCTTGGATTTTACTTGTGCAAATGGAAATTCAATTAACTTTCTTGGATTTATATTTTTGGATTTTACCGTCATTGGATTATTTATCTTTCACCAGACTATCCATTCACGTGTAATCACCTTTTTCTTCACGATATTCCCTCTGCTTCACTTTTTTTTTTGTTTTCAAGTAAGATCTTTGACTTACTTGTTGTTTCATCACATACTTTCGTATGCAATATCCGATCCCGCATTTTGCTAATTCCTACCCTCTGATGAGAAGGAAAATATTTCTTCGAAACTCCGCGGATTAATGACTATCCACTTATCAAGTGTTTCCTTTTCAGATTAAATATGTTTTTAACTCTTTTTCAAAGTGTTTTTTAACATGTTTTATTAACTGTTTGCTCGTATATATATATATATATATATATATATATATATATATATATATATATATATATATTTCCATGTACTAGAAGGTTTTCATCTTAAATTCTATGATATTATGCAGAATCAGGAAACTATGCATAAATAGAATTCTGTGTAATGATGAAATAGAGCCAATAATCTAATAAGAAACCATACCAAATGAATAAGTAATTAATTAACGCTCGTTTTCCAAAGGAATATGTAAATTAGTTAATCTACATGCCGTCAATCACATATCTATGACTGAGTATATTAAAAAGTTTGTTTTAATAATGCTTGAATAAAAAAAAGTATCTGGCCTTCAGGCTGAGATCACAGTGTAGTATCTGTCCTGATGCTGCACTGAACTTAATTTGTCTTTGGTCAATATAGGAGGAAACCCATCTATACTAAGGCAATTTTTACTTTTGCCTACTTCCAGAGTGCCCCTTTTGGGGAGCTGGTTTACTCTCACATTAAAAACGACCTTTTGTCACATTTTGCTTTCGTGGGGAAGCAAATAAATATTACTAGAAAAAGTATCTGGCCTTCAGGCTAAGATCACAGAAAAAAAAAATGCACACACACAGATATTCTAAAATTGTATATACGTTTCTTTTCAAACGCTGGGGTTTTATTAAATTAGATTCCATGGAGTGAATGTGGTATTCTAGTGAATGTTGCCAGTCAAGAGTAATACTTCATAGTTCAAAGTAAAGCCACTTGAGTCATAAAAACCCTGTACCCTCCCACTGCCCAATTTCTTATAGGGCCTTGTGCCTAAATTTTATTTTGTTTTTTGATTTTTACTTTTGGATTTTTGGATTTTTATATTAAAATTTTGAATTGTAATTTTCTTTTAATGGAATAAATTATATAAATAAGATCACAGTGTAGTATCTGTTCTAATGTTGCACTAAACTTAATTTGCCCTTGGTCAACAGAGGTGAAGCCCTTATATAATAAGGCAATGTTTATTTTTGCCCACTTCCAAAGTGACCCTTTTTGGGGAGCTAGTTTTTCCCCAGGTTAAAAACGACCCTGTGTCAACTTTTGTTCTTGTAGGGAAGCAAATAAATATGAATAGAAAATGTAGGTTTTTAGTATCAATGTCAGAGAAAAAAAACCCTCAAATTTATGGTATGTAAATTTATATATATGTCCAAGCAATCACCACTGGTGCTACCAGATCAGGCTGTATGAAGGTATTGGCTTCCTGAGACGAAAAGCACCTAACATTGATGCTTTTTGTTTTTCTACTTCCTTTTGCAAAAACTTAATTATGTTCTGCAAAAACAAAAACCCATCTATTCCCCCCTTTGCCTTCTTCCAATTTTCCCTTTCGCTTTCTATCTCCCCGACTTCCTGACTGGTTTCCCAACTGAAAATGTACCAAACATTAATACTGTAACCCTTTTCCTCTGCCCCATTGCAAAACTCATTCATGTTCCGCAGAGCAGGAAACAAAAATGTTTAACTCCACTATAAAACAACCAAACCAAACCAAACCAAACACTTAAAACTACTGATTGGAGATACAAAGAGCTTGAAGAATAAAAACCTTCCACAAAATAACTGAATTCAACATGAATACTATTTCCAAAATAACTGGATTTGGCATTAAATAACCCAAAAAGGGTTGATATGTCGTAAAACAAAACAAACCAAATACCAACCAAACACAGACACCAAGCATATTCACATCTATACACCAAATGCGTGAGACAAATCTAATAAGTTTTTCTTAATATTATTTCATTTCAGAGCGATTCAGAAGAATTTACAAGTGGTGAAATACAATGGATATTTGTTTCTGACAGGTTTTTGAGCTGGAGACAGAGGGCAACTAAAAAGCACAAGAATATTTGAAGAGAGTAACGTGCATCATGATTCACGTCGGATAAAAATATGGGAAATATTAGCTGAAGCCCAGTGCTTCATGAATACCTTGAAGTCCATGAAATGTGAGCTAATTAGATCATAGCAGATGTCCTGTCTGCACAATGAAATTCTGTTTTGATGAAAAAGGTGTTGAACCAGAATTTTATTCTCATCCTCAAGGGCCACTAAGACCCAAGAGATTGTGAGAGGGATTCAAACAGTTATACAATTAAATGGATGGTTAGAATCATAAAAAAATAATTCGGTTACAGTCTCTGTCCCCAGCAAAAACAAAGAGAGTAAAAAAACAGAAAAAAGGAAGACAAGTAAAATGATTATTCAGATTACTGTTCTCATCTTGAGTGTTATTTTCACAATGTAAAAACAAATATCAGTGGAAAAAGTATCTTCAGTCAATGTAATATCTGATCTTCTTCAAGTGTATCTTGCCGACAAACTCGGGAAATCTTTCCGGAATTTCAAATAGAACAACTTATTTAATCCACGGGGGTAGCATGCTCTCATTCTATCAGGCATGATGAGGTAGAAGCCCTAAGTAATCCGATAATGGAGTATTTTGAGTGTCGCCTGCACTGAGGATTGAACCTACAACCTCCAGAAGAGTGTAACTTATAACTGAATTTTATCAATATTTCATCCGAAGGTTACATTGACAGAAACGTTGCAAAAATAACATTCAAGCTGAGAACAGTAGTCCAAAAACTCCAAATAATATAAATAATCAATCCTCATCTCAAAAATTCAAAAAGCATAAGTAAATTCTATGCATAAAATCGTATTAATCAAGTAAAGTGTCAATGGCAAAAATGCCAGACAATTTTCTCTTTCACAAGATAAATTATCAACAAAAAAAATCTATAAATCATATTTTATCTGATTTTATTATCACCTTCTTATAAGCGTTCAATTAATAATCTCCATCACATTTTTAAAAATTAATTCAAATGTCTTTGAACTTCATAATTCATTAAAACAAGAAGCGAGTGACATTTACCATAGACAGGTTGAACTGGTTTCATCTGAAGGAGGAAGTGTCTAGGAAATAATAAATTCACAAGACAATCCTCAGTCGTATATATACCCCTAGCAGGGGAGATGATGGATGTTAATCCTTGCAGGGTGGTGTTAAGGTCCTCCTATATACGACAACGATGTCTCCATTCAGTTTCAAAAGACAAAGGATACCCCCTGTAGGAGCAGCTGCGCATGTAATTGTGAGGCAAAGGTTGCACAATTACCAACCACACCTCTCCTGAATCGGTTCAGTCTCAAGAGACAATGGATACCCACTGTAAGGGTATCTGCACAAGTAATTGTGAGGCAAGAGTTGCACAACCCCCAACAACCACACTTCTCCTGAGCCAGCACTGTTTGAGTCCAGTGGCAAGGAGAAGTCTAGGACGACTGGAACCAATGCCAAGATAAGCGGAGAGCACATACAGCACCTGGAAGTCCCAAATGGTCACCCATTTAGTACTAATCAGGTTCAATGTTGCTTAATTTCGGTGATCCAACAGGAACCGGTGTGTCAATATGATTATGCCGTATATCCTCCTACATGCAGTGTCTGGTAATCCCAAATGGTTACTCATCTGGTACTGACCAGAGTCAATGTTGCTTAACTTTGGTGATCTATCGAGCACTGGTGTGTATCAATAAAACAAGGAAACAGTGAAACATGTGGGAAATAAAAATAAGACAATAATTCTTTAACAATTAATCAGCTTTGCATGGAATTCATTAAAGATTTGTTTTTTTTTTGGGGGGGGTTGCATAAAATTTATTTAAAACATTTTTTTAAAACTGTTCTTTACGTGGAAAACAAGTTGAGCATGCGGAACCCCCCCCCCCTCCCTTCGACAAGTCAAAAATTTACTTTCACCATGACAATTTCCAGAAATTCGCACCTACGGAACACATCTTGGGCTTGCTTCTCTGGAGAATACAATACGCATATCAACAAATACTTGTCGTAAACCGTTTCCATAAACAAGTAAACTTTTTGAAGCAATTACTGCTGCCACATCTGAGGAGTTGCCACTTAGAACACTCTTGTTATAACAAAGTTCAAAATCGACTTTAAAATCTAGTGAATGAAGAGGTCTTTTGTTCTCTACAGTCTTTTTTTTTTTTCAAAGAAATGACTTTACTAGTCTTTCGCTACTCTTTTTCATTTTACATTTCTCAATTTTTTTGAGATGAGGACTGGTTATTTGTATTATTTTGATTCATCGGACTACTGTTCTCATCTTGAGTGCCATTTTCACGTTTCAGTCGATCTAACCTCTGATCTTCTTCAGGTGTATAGTGTCGAACTCGGGAATGTTTCTGTCAAATTATGGAATTTGGACAGAATTTCGAACGGAACCCTTTATTAACTTTATGGGAGTAGCATGTTTTCATTCTATCAGAATTAGGTGTCCTAACTAATTTGCAATTGTATTTTTCGGTCGCCCGCACTGAGAATTGAGCCTTCAACCTTCAGAAGAATATCACTTTCACAATTGAATTTTTCAAGTATTCTAACCATTGTGCCACGGGTCCTTGCATGCAACTGCAAATTACTTAGGACCACTATCCAGTCATGGCTAATGGAACAAGAGCATGCTACGTCTGTGGAGTAAATAAAGGCTTCCGTTCAAAATTTAGTCCAAATTCCAAAGTTGAATAAGATACACCTGAAGAAGGTTGGAAGTCATTCATCATTTTTAAACTTGTCATGCTATTCATCATTATCAACAGACAATCCATCCATCTTGTTAACGCTTATTTTAGCTTTAACATTTTACTTGTGTGAACTTGAATGCCTACTAGACATTATCCTCGAGTGGCTAATGTCTCTCTGTAAAGGAGTTTGTCAGAACAAACTGAGGGTACTTTTCACTACAAATAAATCCTGACCAAATATTTAAAATCTCATAGTATCCGCAGTTCAAATAAGCTCCCATCTGTATGGCTAACTACATTATCTTTTCCAGGGACTAGCAGGGGTACCCGACGTTGCCCAGGGGTATCGAGTAAAAAAAAAAAAAAAAAAAAAAAAAAAAAAAAAAATCAAAACAACAGAGTGGAGAGAGGTGTAAAAAAAAATTTTTTAATTAAAAAAAAAGTGGTAGTAGGCAGGCAGGCTCGAACCCGTAACACGAAGGAGGATAAAAGAAAAAGAACCCGACGTCTTAGCCGATGTCTCCATCTCACACCTGGAAGTCATGAACGTCAGAATTAAGTGTAGTCAATCGAAAAGGGAACAATGACTTGCAAAAATGGCAACGCAAAAACCGACCCCTCCTTGTAAAAAACTGGCCGACTGCGATTGATAACAAATATTTGAAAGCCTTAATTGAAGCTGATCAAGAAAAACCACACAAGAAGTTGCTGTTGAATTCGAGGTCAACCAGTTAGAGGGGGTAGAAAAGTGTAGGTTAGTCTCATTTAAGTGCTAAGAAATCTGGGGTGTTTGTTAGGAGAAATTTTTCATATTGTATCGAAGTACATTATCATATAATCAATAATATGGTACAAAAAAAAAAAAAAAAAAAAAAAATTTAAATTATCTAAATAAAGTCTGATTTGTCAGCTTAAATGCTATTTGGGTTTGACTGAACATCTGACAATTTGTTCCTTGCTAATGGAGTCCGAGATGGCTTCATGGTCGGTTTCAAATCTTTCGACTGGCAGTAATCGTGTCACCCTGCACTGATGATTCCCGAATGGATGAAACACTATTGTCTGTAAATGTTTAAAAATTAAAGTAATGATTATATTAGTGGTCTGGCAAGGCTACAGAGGAAACAACCTAAGCAGCAAGACTGAAGCTGTCTGCCAGGACACTATATAGACAAATGTAGGCAAATTCGAACATATTTTATTGGTTTGAAAAAATAGTTTTTTTTGTTTTTTTTTACCAATTGTCATATTTTCAAAACGTCTGCAAATTTTCATGTAGTTTCGTCCCATAGAACCAAAGATATGAGCATTTAAATATTCAATTTGACTACTAGTTTATATATATATATATATATATATATATATATATATATATATATATACCAACTTTTTTTGGCAATTTTATAAGTTCGAAATCTTGGTGACTATTGATCAGAATTGAACAAATAAAGGCTCATTAAAAGCTAATGACCTGAATTGTGAAGTGAGCTATGTGACAGTTGCGCTTAAGGTCGCACATTATTTTTTTCAAAAAGTGGGGGATCAATTTTCTATATTAACTTAACGTTAAATGATCACCCACTTTATGAACACCTTTGGGGGGGCGGGAGTGGGTCTGTTAATATTTTTTAGGGATGATGTTTATTGTCGCCTGGTAGACCAACACAAAACCGACCTTAAAAATCTTGTTTCTAGAGGTTTTCAGGTGTGCTAAAAACGAATATCCGAATATCACATTTAAATTTTCCACAAATAAGTATTTTTCCGGGTATTAATCAAAAATATGTGCACTTGCAATACAACAATGGCCACAATTTATAACATAAAGAAGTCCATGGCTTAATACCCAGAAAATTACTTATTTGTGAAAAATTTAAATGTGATATTCGTTTTCGGCACATTAAAACAAGTTTTTTAAGGTAGATTTTGTGTTGGTCTATCCGGCCACAATCACCAAATAAACACCACCCCTAAAAAAAATAGCAGGCTCCTCTCCCCCAACAAAAAGGTGGCTATGAAGTAGGTGTTCATTTTACGTTAAATTAATATTGAAAAGTGATTCCTGCTCCTGAAGAAATTGTAGTTTAAAAACTACAATTTCTTCATATCTTGAAAACTACTTGTTTCTTGGAATTTAAAACATTATTTTCATTTTCAACACTCTCAAAAACCTATTATAGTGGTAATTTTAAAGGATTTTTTGAGGGTGGAAAAATACTAATACTTCAATCATAGTCATTTGTTTTCCTAGTTTTTCATATGAATTACAAAATATCTGATATTTTCCCAAAATTTTGGCCTTGATGGAGGGGAGACTAAAACTCGCTGCTATGATTTCAAATGATCTGAAATAACAGCAAGGGGAGACTTGATTCCAAATATTTCTCATATGTTACATCTCTCCTCTTTGGTTTTCAAACGTAAAGTAAATTTCACAGTGTATAAGCATTATTTGATACTGGAGATATTCGTAATCGTACCTTATTTTAGAAATATTCCCAATCAAGTTTCCCCTTGCTGTTATTTCAGATCATTTGAAACCATAGCAGCAAGTTTTAGCCGCCCCTCCTTCAAGGCCAGAGGTTTTGGGAAAATATATGATTACTTCATTTTATCACATAAATTAATATACGAAGATATAATTTTATGTATAAATTTCCCAGTATTTACTTCAATAGTGCTCAATACATTGGTAGAGCTGAGTAGTAAATTATAAAAATATATATGGCAATTAAATTACACAGAATATTCCGCATTTCATTCTCGTGAGACCTGAATTGTGTAGTGGGCTATGTAACATTTGCCCTTAAGGTAGCATATTATTTTTTAAAAAGTGGGAGATCAATTTTCTATATTAACTTAACATAAAATGATCACCCACTTTATAGCCACCTTTTTTTGGGGGGTAGGGGTCTGTTAATATTTTTTAGGTTCTTCGTTGGAACATTATTTTGTCAGTAAGTCAATTAATCTCCCACATCACTGAATAGTTTTACTTACATGAACAAACGATATTACCAATGTTCTTAAACGGATCATCAGTTGTTTATCATGAAACACTGTTTCGGGGATTTAAAAAACAAAACAGTATATTAGATCATAGCTTCCCAGCAGTGCTGATCAAACACTACCTCCCTTGAAACACATGAACAAAATTATTTTTAATACTGGATCCAGTTTTTTCCTCCATGTAAATTTAGGCTAACCAATTCATGTCATTTAAAAAAATATTTCTTACGAGGGGGGTGCAATAAGTAATGCCTCTGACCCACTTCAAGTTGTCTGATCTAAGTGAAATTTTGCATGTGTAATTATTTATATCTCTACAGGTTATGTGGCAAATTACAGCTCCGACCTAATTGTGGTTTCTGTTTTACAGGTGTTTGAACTGAGTCAGGTGTGAAATGCAGCCTGTTGAATGTCGAGCAGTGATCCGGTTTTTGTATTTGAAAGGACGCACACCACAGGAGACTTTTGATGAAATGAAAGAAACTTATGGTGATAATGCCCCATCATATGACCTTGTAAAACGCTGGCATCATGAATTCAAACATGGCCGGAAGTCTGTGGAAATAGCTCCCAGACCTGCCCCCCCCCACTTCTGCCATTGATGAGGCATCTGTCCGTCAAGTTGAGGCTTCCATTTTGGAAGATTGGCACATTACTATTTGCCAAATAGCCCAAGATGTCAAGATTAGTATAGGGTCTGTGGAAACTATCATTCATGACTATTTGCATATGCATAAGGTGTCTGCCAGATGGATTCCCAGGTTGCTCACACCATTAACGGACTTGATAGACGCAGCCTTTAAATTTAAACGTCATGCGCACAAACCGTTACTCTTTACATGAAACGCGAATCATTAAGCATTTTTACTGCATTCACCAGTTCATTCAAATGCGATTCAGATATCTAAGCCTCGCATCAACGAAAGTGGCCGATGTGAAAAAGCCGTAACAAGGAAAATACTCACCTAGATTAGATTTAAATAACTTATAACAGCCGGGTAGAAAATAACATTAATACGAGAAATATGAAATCAAAAAAAATAAATAAAAAAGAGAGTGAGAGCTGACGATACAATCTAGGCGAAAAGGAATACCGCATGATATGTTCGCAAGAGTCTACAGTTTAGTTATTACTGTGAGTAGATTTATCTTTTTTTTTCATGTGTTTATGTATACATATATATATTTCTTATTAATGTTATATATATATATATATATATATATATATATATATATATATAGTATTTTTACTATTGTTGTGATTATTATTGTTTATTATTATTGACATTATCATTATTCTCTTCGATATATGCGCGTCCCAACAATATGTCAGACGTAGCCTTTGAACATTGAACGACATGCGCAAAGCCGTTGCTCGTAACAAGAGTCGTTTAATTATCAAAGTCTTTTCTTTTAACGGTATTGAGCAGATAATTGGGCCTCACATCAGTGAGCGGGGGCCGATATATGAACAAGCTGTAGAGAGGAAGGCCCCGAAACAGTGTGTATTCTCTCCTGATGACCCAATATTATCTATAAGACGAAATACCCCCGCCCCCAAACATGACTACATAAAGTTTTAAAAGATATGCTATGAAATACCCCCAAAAAAGCACCATCTTATAAAACTTAGATGAGGAAAGCCCTAGAAAGGCACTTTATCTCTCCCTTGACATTAACTATCCGAAAAGAAAACAACTAATAAACATCAGTATATACAAGCCTATAAGCTGTTTCTCTCAAATACAACATCTTCTGTTATTCGCTTGCTTCATAGCGAGTTTCTACTACTGTTCCGGTAATAATCTTTATCCTCTTCATGACCATTTGCATATGCATAAGGTGTCCGCCAGATGGATTCCCAGATTACTCACACCATTCCAGAAGCGAGAACGTGTTGAGTGCTCGAGGATGAATTTGGAGATGTGCCAAGAAGATGAGTCAAAGTTTTTCAAAAGACTGATTACACAGGATGAAACCTGGGTCCATCACTATGATCCAGACAATGCAGTGGAAACACTTGGACTCACCACCTCCAAATAAGGCAAGGGTGCAGCCCTCCGCTGGCAAGGTCATGCTCACAGTCTTCTGGGACCAGGACGGAGTAGTAATGACAGATTTCCTTGCAAAGGGTACCACAATTACAGGAGCCTATTATGCTTCACTTTTGAGGAAATTAAGGGAAGCTATCAAAATCAAGAGGCGGGGAAAGATCAGCAAAGGTACCCTTCTCCTGCAGGACAACGCTCCGGTCCACAACTCGCATGTCGCCAGATCAGAAGCACGGGCGTGTGGTTATGAAATCCTCCCCCATCCTCCCTGCTCTCCTGACCTTGCACCCTCTGATTTTCACCTCTTCCCAGCCATGAAGTTGTTTTTGAAAGGAAAGTGTTTCCCAGATGATGCAGCCTTAATTTCTGAAGTCACGTCGTGGTTGGAGGACCAACCTGGGGTGTTCTACAAAAACGGTCTCCAGAGCTGCATCAAACGATGGGAGAAATGCATAAGTCTGGGATGGTTCCTGTGTAGAGAAAGACTAATAAATGTGCCAAGTTTCGTTGCTCTACTTCTATGGGAAGTGGGTCAGGGGCATTACTTAATGCACGCCCCATCGTACCTGTGTCCTCCGTCCCTTGCTCCACGAATTTATATGCCTATTTTAAAACTACTGTTTTGATATATTGAATCCATTCTACTACTTATCACCCCCCCCCACTTTGTTATTTGTATTATTTTTATGTATTTACATTCTTATTTACTTGTACCATCTCTATAATTATTAGTTTATATATATTTATTAGTTTATATATAATTATTAGTTTTTATATAATTATTAGTTTATATATAATTATTAGTTTATATATAATTATTAGTTTATATATATATTAGTTTATATATATTTATTAGTTTATATATAATTATTAGTTTATATATATTTATTAGTTTATATATATTTATTAGTTTATATATATTTATTAGTTTATATATAATTATTAGTTTATATATAATTATTAGTTTATATATAATTATTAGTTTATATATAATTATTAGTTTATATATAATTATTAGTTTATATATAATTATTAGTTTATATATAATTATTAGTTTATATATATTTATTAGTTTATATATATTTATTAGTTTATATATATTTATTAGTTTATATATATTTATTAGTTTATATATATTTATTAGTTTATATATATTTATTAGTTTATATATATTTATTAGTTTATATATATTTATTAGTTTATATATAATTATTAGTTTATATATAATTATTAGTTTATATATAATTATTAGTTTATATATAATTATTAGTTTATATATAATTATTAGTTTATATATATTTATTAGTTTATATATATTTATTAGTTTATATATATTTATTAGTTTATATATATTTATTAGTTTATATATAATTATTAGTTTATATATAATTATTAGTTTATATATAATTATTAGTTTATATATAATTATTAGTTTATATATATTTATTAGTTTATATATATTTATTAGTTTATATATATTTATTAGTTTATATATATTTATTAGTTTATATATATTTATTAGTTTATATATAATTATTAGTTTATATATATTTATTAGTTTATATATAATTATTAGTTTATATATAATTATTAGTTTATATATAATTATTAGTTTATATATAATTATTAGTTTATATATAATTATTAGTTTATATATATTTATTAGTTTATATATATTTATTAGTTTATATATATTTATTAGTTTATATATATTTATTAGTTTATATATATTTATTAGTTTATATATATTTATTAGTTTATATATAATTATTAGTTTATATATATTTATTAGTTTATATATAATTATTAGTTTATATAATTATTAGTTTATATATAATTATTAGTTTATATAATTATTAGTTTATATATAATTATTAGTTTATATATATTTATTAGTTTATATATATATTAGTTTATATATATTTATTAGTTTTTATATATTTATTAGTTTATATATATTTATTAGTTTATATATAATTATTAGTTTATATATAATTATTAGTTTATATATAATTATTAGTTTATATATAATTATTAGTTTATATATAATTATTAGTTTATATATAATTATTAGTTTATATATATTTATTAGTTTATATATATTTATTAGTTTATATATAATTATTAGTTTTTATATATTTATTAGTTTATATATAATTATTAGTTTATATATAATTATTAGTTTATATATATTTATTAGTTTTTATATATTTATTAGTTTATATATAATTATTAGTTTTTATATATTTATTAGTTTATATATAATTATTAGTTTTTATATATTTATTAGTTTATATATAATTATTAGTTTTTATATATTTATTAGTTTATATATAATTATTAGTTTATATATAATTATTAGTTTTTATATAATTATTTGTTTTTATATATTTATTAGTTTATATATAATTATTAGTTTATATATAATTATGAGTTTATATATAATTATTAGTTTATATATATTTATTAGTTTATATATAATCATTAGTTTATATATAATCATTAGTTTATATATAATTATTAGTTTATATATATTTATTAGTTTATATATAATTATTAGTTTATATATATTTATTAGTTTATATATAATTATTAGTTTATATATAATTATTAGTTTATATATAATTATTAGTTTATATATAATTATTAGTTTACATATAATTATTAGTTTATATATATTTATTAGTTTATATATTTATTAGTTTATATATATTTATTAGTTTATATATAATTATTAGTTTATATATAATTATTAGTTTATATATAATTATTAGCTTATATATAATTATTAGTTTATATATAATTATTAGTTTATATATATTTATTAGTTTATATATTTATTAGTTTATATATATTTATTAGTTTATATATATTTATTAGTTTATATATAATTATTCGTTTATATATATACTAGCATTTCAGCCCGGCGTTGCCAGGGTGTAAAAAAAAAAAAAAAAAAAAAAAAAAAAACGGTCAATTTTAAAAAATTTAACCCCTATTATGACCCCTTAACATTTATTCTTTTAGGCTCAAATCAAGTTATTAAGTTAGATCCATGTCCAAGGAAACTATATCTAAAATTTCAAGTGTTTAGACCCAAAATTGTCTGAGTTTGGTAGAGTTCTCAAAGGTCAAATCGTTGAACTTTAACCCTTTAACAGTCAAATTTCTGGCCAGAAACGGATCACAAAGATTTTTCCAAATCTCAGTATACTGTATATGAAATTTCGAGTCTGTAGAATGAAAATTGACAGAGTTATTGCGTAGGGAAATATACACACACACACACGTTCACTTTTATTTTTTTTTTTTTACACATCCTATATATACTGTTCAGATATATACAGTCTTGAATATATTATACATTATTCATGCGGTTCTGGATATTTTCTATTAATCTACTTTGGTTAATTTGATACGATTTAAAAGCATCTAGATAGTAACTGTTTCATTTAACTGTTTAAATATTTTATTTTTTCACCACCTTGTTTAATTAGTCTTATTACTAAACTAGATACTGGGGGTATAAAATCTACCAAATTTAGGGTAACACAAGCTATTCTTCGTAATGCTACAGTAAAACATAAATATAGGGCGTTTGCTATTTTTATTTGCCATACAAACTATTTAAAGAGGAAAGAGTTTCTTTTATCAAAAATTTTATAAATAAATATTCCCTCCTCAATTTTTATATCTAAATCCAAAAATGTAGCATTTTTTCCTCTATGTGCTATTTTGATGAACCCAAATGAGGGCGAAACTCGAGTCTTAGACTTCCGGTTCATTGGCTGGTATCACTCTTGCGTTCTTTGGGCTGTGGAAATAATTATATATATATATGTGGATAAACTTACGACTTTTGTTCAATTCATAGTATACAACGAATTATTTCTGAGAGTTATTTTGTTTTGATATTTGATTTGTTCTTAAATGGACAAACAAAACAAACTTTACTGTCTTTTGTCAGTTTCATGCCTTCATTTTTAATCCTGCAGTTATTTCAGATCATATTGGTTCATTGATCAGATGTGAAATGAAAAGCATGTGTTGGACGCATTCGAATTTGGCATGTTAAGACTCTGCAATCATATTGTTGATTTCAGTTCTTTTATTCCATGGCAATATTTCTATAGCATTTCTCTTCGCCTATCAATTCCATTTTTTTTCTCTGAAATTACTGGGTCGATCTGGCTGAAATTTGAACCTTTGTTATTAAAAGGTGCAGCAAACTAATTATTATGGTATCTGTTCAATGCACAGTTAGAGATTAATAAGAATTGTAAAGATGAGCAAAAATTAAAACATTCGGCTATCAATTTGGCATCACACACTCATTCGGAGTCAATGGGCTATAACTTTTTCTCATTTTTAACGGGCTAAAAGGTTTAGTTTTTATTATTTTTGTGCTGTGGTTGATTGGGACATAGCCACACCCAAAGAAATTAGAATCCTAGTATTGGCATTTTTCTTGGAGTTCATGTCCACTGATTTTGGCATAAGTTCTTGGCATGTGTTTAGTTTATGCTGAATTCAACCTTGGCCTTTTGACAAGGGAATGGGACCCCACCCTCGATTTCTTACAAACAAATGCAAAACAAAACAAGGCTACTGCTGTGAATGTGGACTGAATAGGGCAGTGAAGAACAGGAGCAAAAGTTTCCATCAAAGGTCGTTAAAAGTTATCTATTTTGGCTTCAGTCATGTTTTCCAAGAAGCTTTTTTTAATCTGTATTTAGGATTACTATAGACTAAGAATAGATAAATATATTAAGTAATATATTTATAAAGATTATATGTAGATGTGTATGTGTGTGCGTGTGTATCTGAAATAGGTTGATTTTATGTTTTTTATTTATATTCTTTTTTGTTCAAATCAACTTTAGACGAGAGAAGACAGTTGGATCTTAATGAGATAAAAACTGGTGCCAAACCTTAGATTTTTATCTTTTCCAATCATTTTAAGGGACATCAAAAAAAAAAAAAAAAAAAAAAAACACTGTCTGAAATGCAGAAAAAAGAATCACCACCTAGAGTGCATAAAAAAAAATCACAGATTTTTATTATATTTTCTAAAATAATTTGACCCAAGATCTTTTTTATCAGGTTTACTGAAATATGTGACCTAACATCTTAATCAGTAATGCATAAAAAAAAAACTATGATTGGTGACATTGCTTCCCCCCCTTTCCCTTTGTAGAACTCAATCATGTTCTGCAAAGTCAAAAACAAAAAATATAAATAAAAACCTCAAAAAACACTGTAAATAAATTACTGAAGATATGAGAGAACTTGAAGAATAAAGACGTTTTCTAAATTTACTGGATTCTACATTAAATAACCTGAAAAGGGTTGATATACCGCTAAAAGGAAATGGCCACCCAACAAACTAACTATATAAACCTTTCAGTAAGACTAACTCACAGAAAATACCCTTTCAGCACGATTGCCTGGTAACGGTACCCTTTCAGCGTGACTACTTGGCGAGGGTACTTTTTCAACATAACTGTCTGGCAAAGGAACTCTTTCAGTGTGATTGCTTGGCGAGGGTACCCTTTCAGTGTGACTGCTTGGCGAGGGTACCTTTTCAGTGTGACTGCTTGGCGAGGGTACCCTTTCAGCCTGACTGCCTGGCGAGGGTACCCTTTCAGCCTGACTGCCTGGCGAGGGTACCCTTTCAGCCTGACTGCTTGGCGAGGGTACCCTTTCAGCCTGACTGCCTGGCGAGGGTACCCTTTCAGCCTGACTGCCTGGCGAGGGTACCCTTTCAGCGTGTCTGTCTGGCGAGGGTACCCTTTTAGCATAACTGCCTGGTGAGGCTACCCTTTCAGTGTGACTGCTTGGTGACGGCACCAAAAATTTCATCTTGGTCAGATGAATAATTTCTATAGCATAATTTAAGTTGTATTTGCAATTCTGAATTTTTAAGAGGAGATGTGAATGCTTGCGTTATGTTGATTAATCAGAGTATTATTAGAACAACGTTTCGGTTGCTGTGACCTTCTTCGGGTGTTGAAAACATCTTTTTCTCTCCTAAGAAAAAAGAGGGTTTGCTCTGCATTACAAGAATTCGAACCGTTGGTTTACGTAATAATTAAGTAATATTTGTTTTAATTTGATAAAGTAATGCCTCTAAATAAGACTTTGGTTTATCTTACATTGTCTTCTGAGTGACTTATCTTCTTGTTTACGTTTTACAAAGATCGATGTGCCCCCATTAAAAATTTTTTTAGATGTAATAAACATAAAATTTTGTTTTTGGATACTTTATATATAAACTACATATGTAACGTTTTCAGGGAACCAACACGTTGTAGCCTCAGTCGCGAAGCAGACAAAGAAAACTTCAACTTGCTTTTATTTAATTGTCTGTATTTTTGAGATGAGGTGTTTTCATTGATTGAGATTGTCGGACTAACTTCCTCATCTTGGTTGTTATAGACAAAACGTTTCGTCCGTTTTGTCCTCCGGCCTTCATCAGGTGTTTTGTATCGAACTGGGGAACCGTTTGTTAGGAGTCTCGAACCCAACCCTTTATTATTATTACGGGGGTACCATGTTCGGACTCCAGCTAGGCTCTGGGACATAGTTGCTGATTCTCTGTTTTGAATGTTACTTTTCACTGCCTTCGTTCAGGATTGAACTCAGCACCTTTGGGTAACTGTAAACTTTGATACAACGTCTACGACCATTCGGCCATATGTCACTTTTATTTCCTCATTTTCTCGGCCACGCTGTAACGTTCCTCATGTGCTCTTGAACGTGCTCCACATCTCTAATGTGATCGTCCTCTCTCACGTGCTTTCTCTTTTTTATGGTTTTCTTTTTTGCTTGCTGTAATGCCATCTTGCTCGCAGCTCTGTATACGCATATAGCTGTCTGCAATATGTTACACATACTGGTCTGCACGGACACTTAGTCAGTGACAGAAACAGAGACGTATAGGTTTGACAGAAACGGCATCCATTAGTTTGTCACAGGTAGCGCGAATGCCGAGCCGTGATAAGCACAGAGTGGCAGCTGTTGATAAGCGAAATTAAATTTTATGTTTTCTTCTCCAGACGTGTCTATGACGTGATGCTAACGTTTTTGCTTTTTTGTCTATAAAGATAAGTGAGGAAAAAAAAAAAAAAAAAAAAAAAGCTGTGCCATTTGTGTGATTATCTGATGGCTTTTTTTTCTTTTCCTCTGTTTTGTCTCGTGAATATATCCCATAGCACTTTGGATTCAACTCTTCGATATACTAGAACTGTTCTTAAGTGAAGAAACGAACGTGACAGCTTTCGAAAATGACTAGAAGAGGCGAATACTCGTCCCAGGACAGGTAAAATTATTTCCTTGAACAGAACACCACTCTCCTGTCCTCTTACGAAGATTAAAATAAAAAATATAGTGATATTTAACCTTGTGTCTAGAATTCTTATGCTTATTTGGATCAAAATCTATTAGATTATTTTGATTCTCTTAATGAGAAACTGAAATCCAGAAAATTTATCTTAATTAGTGGCTAATGACTATGGATCAAAATTAATGCAAATCTGAAATATTACACATTGGTTTCATTTTTTGTTTCATTTTATTTGAGTCAGAGTTCTCAAAAATCAAAGGAAATAACACTCTATATGGAGATAATAACACTTTATATGGAGATAATAACACTTTATATGGAGATAATAACACTTTATATGGAGACTAGCGGTGAGTACCCGGCGTTGCCTGGGTGTTTGGAGGTGTGTGTGGTTTTGGGTAAATCAAAACTCCAGGTGTGGGGGGGGGGTTAAATAAAAAAAGTTTTAGTAGGTGAGTATAAGGATCTAACCCGAACCCTTGAGGCAAAGTTGGAAATTAAAGTGTGGAAAAAAAAAGAGCGTGCGACGTTAACCATTGGGCAACCGAGAGATACTAACGGAAACACGTTTGAATTTATTTAATTACTTAGATTTGGCAGGTGCACGTTTTAATGACTTCATGAGGTCAACTTTGACTGCGGGATAGTATTTCATTTATTGTGGGAACATTTTTTTTATTTTTATTTTCCCAAATTGAATAGCAGTTGTTTGATATAAGGAAAATATTTCCACATTGATCAAAGCTGATTGCTTTCGGACATTTCCGACAATCGCCACCGGAAAAATACCACCAGAATTAGTGTCGCTTTTATTATACAAAAAGCCTAATCCACATGCGGCGAGTGAAAACTGTTGAATATTTATCTTCTCGAAGTCGAGCAAATTAAATAGACAGGCGACCTCCGTTGTTAACACGGAGATATTATGATTTATATGTGATATAAAAAGTTTTAAGAAGTTGTGAGCCGACTGACCGCTTCTCTGAAAAAAGCCTTTCTTGGACATACACAAAAAGCGAACATACATACACACATTTTCGCTTTTATATATATAGATAATAACACTTTATATGGAGATAATAACACTCTAGATGGAAATAACAACACTCTATATGGAAATAACAACACTCTATATGGAAATAATAACGCTCTATAGTGTATGTTGAGAAATGTGTGCGCATGTGAAGACAATTTGCAACCTATATACTCAACGAATTTTGGATCTACAGACTTGAAATTTGGTATATAGGATATTCAGATATGTGGAAACCTATTTAATTGGTTTTCATCCAGAAAAAAAAGTACTGCTAAGGGGGTCAGAATTGAAAAATTGCTAGGTGGAGATCATCAGATTTTTATCTGTTTGTCAACTGTTTCACGAATGCGCATGTGTGAATCGTTCACATGACAGATTACTTATGTTAAGAATAAGTAGGTTTGAAAACTCTTTTTAAAGATCGTGTCCAGCTGGCCTAACGGTTATCGTACTTGACTCACTGTCTTTAAGTTTTGGTTTCGATCTTAGCTTGAGTCATTTTTTTTATATTTACGAGAAGTGAACTGTTTAGAAAAAACAATACTCGCATGAACATGTCTCGGTTTTATGTATGAATTTTATGACTGGGTAATGGCGGATGGCCTGCTAGTATTCTTATAAACTGTATGTGTAGGGTAATAACTGTAGGCTGTGGTGTCTTTGACTCTTGTACGTAATCTGTGCACATATGCGCTACACGTTTCCTAATTATATTATTTCCTGTCTTGAGGTCTGCAACAAAAGACTTCATCCCTTGGGCCAAGTTGTGAGTGAGGTTCAAGGTTCTCTCTTTGTCTTTTTAAAGATTTTTATATCCATTTGCAACGTCCGGATAGCTCTGACAGAAGGCATGTCTGTTTATTTACTTTCTTTGCAGCAAGAACTGGAAAGAAAAAGCGGGGAAGCGTGCAAAAACAAATTTTGGGATCGGGTTAAAGGAATATTTCTGCTAATCTTTTCTCTTTTCTCATTTTTTTTTTTTTTTTTTTTTTTTGCCATGACAATACTTATTGATTGCGTCATTGTCCATGTTGGCCTTTATGATTCGTTTAAGTCTTTTTTTTTTTTTAACTGCAATCTTTTTTGACTGTTCCTCAGGTTGTCTCATTTTTTTTAAAAGTTTTTGTTTAACCTTTTTTTATTTTATTTTATTTTCATCTCAATGAAATAGAAATGTGTGCACATGTGGTGTGTGTGTGTGTGTGTGTGTACAGAAATGTGTTTACATATGTTGCATGTGCAGAAATTTTTATGCATGTGTATATTGTGTGCAGAAATCCGTGTGTTCAGAAATTTATATGAATGCCTATCTTGTCTGTATAATGTGTGCATGTGTATTTGTAGTGTGTGTGTGTGTGTAAATGTGTGTACATAGTATGTGTTTAGAATGCATGTATGTAGTGGGTGAGTAGAAATGTGTGTACATAGTATGTGTGTAGAAATGTGTATGTAGTGTGTGTATGTAGTGTTTGTGTGTACAAATGTGTGTATGTATGTGTATAAATTTGTGTATGTAGTGTGTGTGCAGGAGTATTTTCTTATCAGTTTATTCAAGCTGGGGATGGGGCATCCTTAAGGAACATTGGCCTGCCAAATGGAAAAAAACAGATCGCAAGAGAAACAGACACGTATACGGTGTATGGAGATGTGTGTATTTGGATAGATATATGCAAGTTTATGTATGTTGTAGTTCTGTTTATTAATGAGTGTATATTTCAATAGGTATGTATTTTATTTGTTGGTATATTTAATGTGTATTAAATGTGTGCCGGTAGATGTGTATGTAACTTATGCATAGTTTGTGCATATATCTCTATTTTCGTCCTTTGACCTTTCTTGGACAAAGCTTTCTCAATGAATGCCTCTTAATCATATAACGTTTGATTTCTTGTTTGTTTTAAACTTTTCTGACGATCGGACATTGTTAAAAGACCTATGTTTAAGCTGTTCGCTACCAACAATATATATATATATATATATATATATATATATATATATATATATATAAGGAACTCTGTGTGATTTTGTTCCCTCTTGACTCGAAAATGGTTGGGCCGATTTTTATGAAATTTACATGATGGTACTTTATATGCCAGGCAGTTTTTAGATAGGTTTTGTATCAAAACAATCCGATAAAAGAAGGAATTATGACCAAAGTAAACACCTTACACAACCTAACATCACAAGTGCATTTGAGAAGATTTATTACCACACAAGCCGAAAGGCCCGGCAAATAAAATCAGCAGTAGATTCGCTGATATGACAGGCATGTTCGAAATTTAGAACAGAATTGAAGCATGACATTTGAGTTTTGCATTTTAAACTTTAATTCAAGCCATATATAGGATGTGTAAAAAAAAAAAAAAAATAATGTACATATATTATTTCATGTATATACAGGGTGACCAAAAAAAAAAAAACGGGCCCCAACGCTAATTAGGCCCCGTTTCTTAGTGTTTTGTCCAAATGAAATGAAACTTTTGTCATAACTAGTTTATTATATTCAAAACATCGCATAAAAACACTAGAGTCTTTGGCTTTTTTTTTCAGTACATTCAATTAATATGTGTTTGATTGTGAGTGGTGTTTGACAAGGTATACAGATGGGTTGGCTTTCTTGTTTTAGGAGATATGAGTGGTTTAAGTGGGTATGACCTATTTTTATTCTTGTTAGTTTGACTTCTTCTTTTCTGTTTAGTTTCGTATTTTGTTCTTGTGTTTTGATTTTTGGCATGATTTCGTGAAGTTTATTGTTAGGGTATTCATTCCAGTAAGTTTGCCATTTCTCTGTTGTATATGCGTTGATACGTCTTTTTAGATCTATGTATGGAATTTTAAAATTTGCATCGATTGGGAGATTTAAGGCGTTTATTTTTTTATTCATTGACTGTAAAATGCTCAGAAAAACAATTGAATGTCCTCTGTTTTTTTTTGGGTCACCCTGTACTTTATTTATATATATATATATATATATATAAACTAATAATTATATATAAACTAATAATTATATATAAACTAATAAATATATATAAACTAATAATTGTATATAAACTAATAATTGTATATAAACTAATAATTGTATATAAACTAATAATTGTATATAAACTAATAATTATATATAAACTAATAATTATATATAAACTAATAATTGTATATAAACTAATAATTGTATATAAACTAATAATTGTATATAAACTAATAATTATATATAAACTAATAATTATATATAAACTAATAATTATATATAAACTAATAATTATATATAAACTAATAATTGTATATAAACTAATAATTGTATATAAACTAATAATTATATATAAACTAATAATTGTATATAAACTAATAATTATATATAAACTAATAATTATATATAAACTAATAATTGTATATAAACTAATAAATATATAAACTAATAATTGTATATAAACTAATAAATATATAAACTAATAATTGTATATAAACTAATAATTATATATAAACTAATAATTGTATATAAACTAATAATTGTATATAAACTAATAATTATATAAAAACTAATAATTATATATAAACTAATAAATATATAAACTAATAATTGTATATAAACTAATAAATATATAAACTAATAATTGTATATAAACTAATAATTATATATAAACTAATAATTATATATAAACTAATAATTATATATAAACTAATAATTATATATAAACTAATAATTGTATATAAACTAATAATTGTATATAAACTAATAATTGTATATAAACTAATAATTATATAAAAACTAATAAATATATAAAAACAAATAATTATATATAAACTAATAATTATATATAAACTAATAAATATATATAAACTAATAATTATATATAAACTAATAATTATAGAGATGGTACAAGTAAATAAGAATGTAAATACATAAAAATAATACTAATAACAAAGGGGGGGGTGATAAGTAGTAGAATGGATTCAATATATAAAAACAGTAGTTTTAAAATAGGCATATAAATTTGTGGAGCAAGGGACGGAGGACACAGGTAAAAAATATTTTTTTAAATGACATGAAGTGGTTAGCCTAAATTTACATGGAGGAAAAAACTAGATCCAATATTAAAAATAATTTTGTTCATGTGTTTCAAGGGAGGTGATGTTTGATCAGCACTGCTGGAAAGCCATGATTTAATATACTGTTTTGTTTTTTAAAATCCCCGAAATAGTGTTTCATGATAAACAACTGACGATCCGTTTAAGAACATTGGTAATATGGTTTGTTCATGTAAGTAAAACTATTTAGTGATGTGGGAGATTAATTGACTTACTGACAAAATAATGTTCCAATGAAGGACCTAAAAAATATTAACAGACCCCTACCCTCCCAAAAAAGGTGGCTATAAAGTGGGTGATCATTTTACGTTAAGTTAATATAGAAAATGTATATATCTGAACAGTATATATAGGATGATGGTGTTCTTTGACCAGTGGAAATAATTATATATAATCTCTCACATTCTGAAAATTCTATATATGTATACAGGGTGACTCAAAAAAAAAAACAAAAAAAAACAGAGAACATTCAATTGTTTTTCTGAGCATTTTAGAGTCAACGGAGAAAAAAAGGCCAAAGACCCTAGTGTTTTGATGTGGTGTTTTGAACATAAAGTTTAATTTCATTCAAATAGAACACTAAGAAACGGGGCCTAATTAGAGTTGGGACCCGTTTTTTGGGGGGGCACTCTATATATATATATATACAGTTTATCTGGATAGTACGTTGAGTAAGGACTCTATGCTTTATGCGGAGATAAATTACAAAATAGCACAAGCCAGTTCTGCTTTCGGCAAATTGGAGCAACGTGTATGGTCTGATTGGGGAATCACATAAAAAAAAAACCTAAGTGTTTACGAAGCTTGCGTTATCACCATATTGCTTTATGGATCACAGACCTGGGCAACATATAGAAGGCATCTAAAGTTATTGGAAAGGTTTCACCAAAATTGAACTCAGATAATACTTAATATAAACTGGAGGACTTAAATGCCTGACACTGTGATTCTTGAGCGATCAAATAGTAATAGTTTTGAACCAAAAATCATTCAAAATCAGATGTGCTGGACTGGGCACTTTGTTTTGCATGTCCAGTGCTAGTATATTGTGCATGTCCAGTGTTAGTATATACTGCAGATGTCTGGTATTGGTAAATATTGTGTATGTCCAGTGTTAGTATATACTGCACATGTCTGGTATTGGTAAATATTGTGTATGTCCAGTGTTAGTATATACTGCACATGTCTGTTATTGGTAAATATTGTGTATGTCCAGTGTTAGAATATACTGCACATGTCTGGTATTGGTAAATATTGTGCATGTCCAGTGTTAGAATATACTGCACATGTCTGTTATTGGTAAATATTTTGTATGTCCAGTGTTAGTATATACTGCACATGTCTGGTATTGGTACATATTTTGTATGTCCAGTGTTAGTATATACTGCACATGTCTGGTATTGGTAAATATTGTGTATGTCCAGTGTTAGTATATACTGCACATGTCTGGTATTGGTACATATTGTGTATGTCCAGTGTTAGTATATACTGCACATGTCTGTTATTGGTAAATATTTTGTATGTCCAGTGTTAGAATATACTGCACAGGTCTGGTATTGGTAAATATTTTGTATGTTCCGTGTTAGTATATACTGCACATGTCTGGTATTGGTAACTATTGAGTATGTCCAGTGTTAGTATATACTGCACATGTCTGGTATTGGTAAATATTGTGTATGTTCAGTGTTAGTATATACTGCACATGTCTGGTATTGGTACATATTCTGTATGTCCAGTGTTAGTATATACTGCACATGTCTAGTATTGATAAATATTGCATATGTCCAGTGTTAGTATATACTGCACATGTCTGTTATTGGTAAATATTGTGTATGTCCAGTGTTAGTATATACTGCACATGTCTGGTATTGGTAAATATTGTGTATGTCCAGTGTTAGTATATACTGCACATGTCTGGTATTGGTAAATATTGTGTATGTCCAGTGTTAGTATATACTGCACATGTCTGGTATTGGTAAATATTGTGTATGTCCAGTGTTAGTATATACTGCACACGTCTGGTATTGGTAAATATTGTGTATGTTCCGTGTTAGTATATACTGCACATGTCTGGTATTGGTAAATATTGTGTATGTCCAGTGTTAGTATATACTGCACACGTCTGGTATTGGTAAATATTGTGTATGTCCAGTGTTAGTATATACTGCACACGTCTGGTATTGGTAAATATTGTGTATGTCCAGTGTTAGTATATACTGCACACGTCTGTTATTGGTAAATATTTCGTATGACCAGTGTTAGTATATACTACACATGTCTGGTATTGGTAAATATTGTGTATGTTCCGTGTTAGTATATACTGCACATGTCTGGTATTGGTAAATATTGTGTATGTCCAGTGTTAGTATATACTGCAGATGTCTGGTATTGGTAAATATTGTGTATGTCCAGTGTTAGTATATACTGCAGATGTCTGGTATTGGTAAATATTGTGTATGTCCAGTGTTAGTATATACTGCACATGTCTGGTATTGGTAAATATTGTGTATGTCCAGTGTTAGTATATACTGCAGATGTCTGGTATTGGTAAATATTGTGTATGTCCAGTGTTAGTATATACTGCACACGTCTGGTATTGGTAAATATTGTGTATGTCCAGTGTTAGTATATACTGCAGATGTCTGGTATTGGTAAATATTGTGTATGTCCAGTGTTAGTATATACTGCACACGTCTGGTATTGGTAAATATTGTGTATGTCCAGTGTTAGTATATACTGCAGATGTCTGGTATTGGTAAATATTGTGTATGTCCAGTGTTAGTATATACTGCAGATGTCTGGTATTGGTAAATATTGTGTATGTCCAGTGTTAGTATATACTGCAGATGTCTGGTATTGGTAAATATTGTGTATGTCCAGTGTTAGTATATACTGCAGATGTCTGGTATTGGTAAATATTGTGTATGTCCAGTGTTAGTATATACTGCAGATGTCTGGTATTGGTAAATATTGTGTATGTCCAGTGTTAGTATATACTGCACACGTCTGTTATTGGAAAATATTGTGTATGTCCAGTGTTAGTATATACTGCACACGTCTGTTATTGGAAAATATTGTGTATGTCCAGTGTTAGTATATACTGCAGATGTCTGGTATTGGTAAATATTGTGTATGTCCAGTGTTAGTATATACTGCAGATGTCTGGTATTGGTAAATATTGTGTATGTCCAGTGTTAGTATATACTGCAGATGTCTGGTATTGGTAAATATTGTGTATGTCCAGTGTTAGTATATACTGCAGATGTCTGGTATTGGTAAATATTGTGTATGTCCAGTGTTAGTATATACTGCAGATGTCTGGTATTGGTAAATATTGTGTATGTCCAGTGTTAGTATATACTGCACACGTCTGGTATTGGTAAATATTGTGTATGTCCAGTGTTAGTATATACTGCAGATGTCTGGTATTGGTAAATATTGTGTATGTCCAGTGTTAGTATATACTGCAGATGTCTGGTATTGGTAAATATTGTGTATGTCCAGTGTTAGTATATACTGCACATGTCTGGTATTGGTAAATATTGTGTATGTCCAGTGTTAGTATATACTGCACACGTCTGTTATTGGTAAATATTTCGTATGACCAGTGTTAGTATATACTACACATGTCTGGTATTGGTAAATATTGTGTATGTTCCGTGTTAGTATATACTGCACATGTCTGGTATTGGTAAATATTGTGTATGTCCAGTGTTAGTATATACTGCAGATGTCTGGTATTGGTAAATATTGTGTATGTCCAGTGTTAGTATATACTGCAGATGTCTGGTATTGGTAAATATTGTGTATGTCCAGTGTTAGTATATACTGCACATGTCTGGTATTGGTAAATATTGTGTATGTCCAGTGTTAGTATATACTGCAGATGTCTGGTATTGGTAAATATTGTGTATGTCCAGTGTTAGTATATACTGCACACGTCTGGTATTGGTAAATATTGTGTATGTCCAGTGTTAGTATATACTGCAGATGTCTGGTATTGGTAAATATTGTGTATGTCCAGTGTTAGTATATACTGCACACGTCTGGTATTGGTAAATATTGTGTATGTCCAGTGTTAGTATATACTGCAGATGTCTGGTATTGGTAAATATTGTGTATGTCCAGTGTTAGTATATACTGCAGATGTCTGGTATTGGTAAATATTGTGTATGTCCAGTGTTAGTATATACTGCAGATGTCTGGTATTGGTAAATATTGTGTATGTCCAGTGTTAGTATATACTGCAGATGTCTGGTATTGGTAAATATTGTGTATGTCCAGTGTTAGTATATACTGCAGATGTCTGGTATTGATAAATATTGTGTATGTCCAGTGTTAGTATATACTGCAGATGTCTGGTATTGGTAAATATTGTGTATGTCCAGTGTTAGTATATACTGCAGATGTCTGGTATTGGTAAATATTGTGTATGTCCAGTGTTAGTATATACTGCAGATGTCTGGTATTGGTAAATATTGTGTATGTCCAGTGTTAGTATATACTGCAGATGTCTGGTATTGGTAAATATTGTGTATGTCCAGTGTTAGTATATACTGCAGATGTCTGGTATTGGTAAATATTGTGTATGTCCAGTGTTAGTATATACTGCAGATGTCTGGTATTGGTAAATATTGTGTATGTCCAGTGTTAGTATATACTGCAGATGTCTGGTATTGGTAAATATTGTGTATGTCCAGTGTTAGTATATACTGCAGATGTCTGGTATTGGTAAATATTGTGTATGTCCAGTGTTAGTATATACTGCAGATGTCTGGTATTGGTAAATATTGTGTATGTCCAGTGTTAGTATATACTGCAGATGTCTGGTATTGGTAAATATTGTGTATGTCCAGTGTTAGTATATACTGCAGATGTCTGGTATTGGTAAATATTGTGTATGTCCAGTGTTAGTATATACTGCAGATGTCTGGTATTGGTAAATATTGTGTATGTCCAGTGTTAGTATATACTGCACACGTCTGGTATTGGTAAATATTGTGTATGTTCCGTGTTAGTATATACTGCACACGTCTGGTATTGGTAAATATTGTGTATGTTCCGTGTTAGTATATACTGCACACGTCTGGTATTGGTAAATATTGTGTATGTCCAGTGTTAGTATATACTGCACACGTCTGTTATTGGTAAATATTTCGTATGTCCAGTGTTAGTATATACTGCACACGTCTGGTATTGGTAAATATTGTGTATGTCCAGTGTTAGTATATACTGCACATGTCTGTTATTGGTACATATTTTGTATGTCCAGTGTTAGTATATACTGCACACGTCTGGTATTGGTAAATATTGTGTATGTCCAGTGTTAGTATATACTGCACATGTCTGTTATTGGTACATATTTTGTATGTCCAGTGTTAGTATATACTGCACATGTCTGGTATTGGTAAATATTTGTACGTTCAGTGTTAGTATATACTGCACATCTAGTATTGATAAATATTGCGTATGTCCAGTGTTAGTATATACTGCACATGTCTGTTATTGGTAAATATTGTGTATGTTCAGTGTTAGTATATACTGCACATGTCTGGTATTAGTACATATTTTGTATGTCCAGTGTTAGTATATACTGCACATGTCTGTTTTTGGTAAATATTGTGTATGTCCAGTGTTAATATATACTGCACATGTCTGGTATTGGTAAATATTTTGTATGTTCCGTGTTAGTACATACTGCACATGTCTGGTATTGGTAAATATTGCATATGTCCAGTGTTCGTATATACTGCACATGTCTGGTATTGGTAAATATTTTGTATGTCCAGTGTTAGTATATACTGCACATGTCTGGTATTGGTAAATATTGTGTATGTCCAGTGTTAGTATATACGTCACACGTCTGGTATTGGTAAATATTGTGTATGTTCCGTGTTAGTATATACTGCACATGTTTGGTATTGGTAAATATTGTGTATGTTCTGTGTTAGTATATACTGCACATGTCTGGTATTGGTAAATATTGTGTATGTTCCGTGTTAGTATATACTGCACATGTCTGGTATTGGTAAATATTGTGTATGTTCCGTGTTAGTATATACTGCACATGTCTGGTATTGGTAAATATTGTGTATGTTCCGTGTTAGTATATACTGCAGATGTCTGGTATTGGTAAATATTGTGTATGTCCAGTGTTAGTATATACTGCACATGTCTGGTATTGGTAAATATTGTGTATGTTCCGTGTTAGTATATACTGCACATGTCTGGTATTGGTAAATATTGTGTATGTTCCGTGTTAGTATATACTGCACATGTCTGGTATTGGTAAATATTGTGTATGTTCCGTGTTAGTATATACTGCAGATTTCTGGTATTGGTAAATATTGTGTATGTCCAGTGTTAGTATATACTGCACATGTCTGGTATTGGTAAATATTGTGTATGTTCAGTGTTAGTATATACTACACATGTCTGGTATTGGTAATTATTGTGTATGTTCAGTGTTAGTATATACTGCACATATCTGATATTGGTAAATATTATGTATGTTCAGTGTTAGTATATATTGCGCATGTCAAAGTCGGAGATATGTACGACGAGGAGGCACAAATACGAGTTCATCAGAGCACATTACATTAAGATACTTGTAAAACAAGCACAGAGATGCAACATTGCGGTGATGGGACAGGGGTTGGAGCTTAGTAGACAAAGTGATGTCTGTTATATTGAAAACACTTTTAAATTCATCCTTTTCTTTTTCGACTCTTAGCAAAAGATTAAAATGTTTAACTTGCTTACAAAGAAATAGTAACACATTCTGGTAGATTTCATTTAGTAATTGTTTACCGAATTTTGCATTTATGATTCCAATAAATAATCGAATAGTAAAAAAAAAATAAAGAAATAAAGCATAGGTGAGAAACACAAGTATAATAACACACAAAAATATACAACTGAAACATGAAACCATTGAAATAACATATATTCAAATTAAGTTTACAAGTTTTCCTGAACAAGGTGAAGAAAGAGAAAACGCCTAAAGGTCAATTAGAATTTTTCTATTTACCTTTCGTAATGTTTCTTTCGAGGTGTCTTTGCTCTTGGCAAGTTCCTGCAGCAAATCCAGGTTTTTGTCTGTGTATGTGACATGGTGTTTTTCTCTGTAGATTTCTATAAATAAAACAAAGCAAAATAAATAAATAAAATGAGGCCGTGCCATAAACACGTTTACATTCTGCAACTTGCAAAACAAGAGCCAAATAATTACAAATGGATATTATATATATATATATATTTTTTAATACTTTGAGATGAGGCTTCATAATTTGTGTACTATGAGTATTATATTAAAAAAAGTTATATTTTCAATCAAAACGATGCACATGAAGGAGGTTACATCGGTCAAAACGTTGTGGGCATAACATTCAAAATGAAAAGAATCATCCGAATAATCCAAACTAACGGGGTCTGTGGACATTCCACAGGGGAACTCATTCATATGTAGTATATTGATATTGGCATTTTTGTGGATGTTCAGCATAAATAGAGACATCCTGATATTATTGTAGATTTTTAGTTAAAAAACTGCAAAAGTATTTATCCAAGTTAGTAGGGACGCCCAGCATAGCCTGGTCGTGTCATCAGCTAAAATCGAAACAGAAACCAAGACTTATGAAGAATTCTTGATAAAATTATTTTTAAAATATAGATTATTGGAGTGCCATTAGCTATAATCGAAACCAAAATTATGAAGAATTCTTAGCCAAATTATTTATAAAAAAAAAAAATGGATGACTTAAGTGCCATCAGCTACAACCAAAACCAAAACTTATGAAGAATTCTTGGTAAAATTATTTATGACAAGAAATAAAAGAACATAACAATTAGAGGATCCGGATGTAAGCGTGACACAGAAAATAACACACACGCTATCGTATTAATATATAGATAATACTATCCTCATATTGTTTGCTCTCTATATTTCTGATTCAATTTTTATATTACAGGGTGGAACACTAAAATTGTCACCCTAGAAAAGACGACATGATTCCATTTCCATTTGATGAAAACCAGTTTTCTTTTTTTTTTTCCTTTTTTTTTTTTTTGCAGACCATCTACTAGTTGGCCAGTTGTGTACAAATCTCAAGAGCAATAGAAGCCTTCTATCACGTCTGAAAACGATACAATGTTCAACGAGCGAGATCAGAGATGCACCACTGTACAACTTGTGCTCTCTATTGGTCAAAGTTATAACAACAGGGCTATTGCTAGCCCCCTCAAAATGCATCACTGGATTGCCACGAATAACAGGGACATGCCCAGGGTGATGAAAACAAAGTTTTCAGCCACGATTATGGTTTTTGGTGTGGTTTCAAATGAGGGCCACCTCATGCCACTTCATATCTTCAAAGTTGGCTTGAAAGTCAACACGAAAGTGTACTTGGATGTGCTGAAGAGTATGGTGATCCCCTGATGCAATCAGGTGGCCGCTGCACCAGCTCACAAGTTCAAAGAAACCCAGGCTTGGCTTCAGAAGGAGTGTTAAGACTTTGTACCCTTCTCTCACTGCCACGCCTCTTCCCCCAACCTGACCCTGCTGGACTACTCCATTTAGTCATACATCGAGAACATCACCAACATGACCTCCCAAAACACTAAAGCCAGCCTGATCACTGCCATCCACCTAGTATTCGCCAAGCTCCCACCGGAGCATGTGGACCCGTATCGAGGAATGTTATGTAATAGGTCGAACACAAGAAAGTATTTGTTAACTTTGTATGGATTTATCCATCCATCTCGATCTATCTATCCATCTATCTAACTGGCAAGCTAAACAAGAGATGAAAGATGAAGATGCTTGATAAGAGATGTCAAAACATTACTGAACTATAAGTGTCGCCGGAAGCATCTGATCAACTGACGGAAGTACGTGAGGGTCACATGGTTGTTGTTAGCTGAGAAGAATAACTGAAGTTGGAAATTTGACTTAGAACAGTTGGGTTTAACGGTTGACCCCCCCCTCCTCCTCGAGATGGAGATGACATGTCTCACAAGGGAGACTAATAGAATTAACCAACATGGCAAAAGAAACTCACTTTCCAACTTCATCTGAGTCGACATTCTGGAAAGCGAAATAAAGATAATATAAAATAGAATCAGCGTTTTTGGATATGAAGGTTCCAGCTTCCCCTCCAAGAACAGACTAATTCCAGATGGATCAAGATCAACGATGCAGTGAAAATAAGGCACGTCGAAACACATGTACGACACACACACACCCGCATATAAACATTTAAATGAGCATAACATTGGAACATAAATAAACTGCAACAAGATAACTTAAGGTTCAAATAGTGAAGAACCACTATAGACATTTAGTGACACATACACACATTCAGATGAAAACTTTGTCACATACATACGCAGTATGTTGATTCAGTGTATGCATACTCAAACTCAACAACAACGCAACATACATTTGATTAAGTGTATTCCATGAACAAAGCTTCTCTCTTGGAACTGCACGCATGTGGAACTCTATTCCGATTGCCTGCTTTCCAGCTGACTACAATCTTCAAGTCCAACGTAAACAAGTTCTTGATGAACCGCCCCCCCAAGTAATCCAATTTACAAAATTCCCAATACTTATGTTTACTATGCTATAATCACATTGACTAATGCATACCCATTAACCCTTATCCTCGAGTGACCTACAGGCCTTGATAAGTGGTGATTCCTGTGTAAAAAAAAATATATATATATATATATATATATATATATATATACACACACAAAATACTCATGGTGGTACCGTCCAACAATACAAAATACGCCATGTTTGTAATCCCATTATATAATAGGAGTGATTGAGGCTGAAGGCAGCTACATTGAATAAATGTCAGCTCTACTACATAATCAAGATACCTGAATTGATTTTTTTCAACAAAAATTTTAAAATAAAGCTGTAGTGTTTTCTTTAGGGCGGCACTTTTATCGTTCTACCTTGTATATTGGTTATTGTTTTACATTCCGAGCAACTCATCCTATGGCTTGACATGGTGAGACAACAGTTATGGAAGGCAGTAATTATTGGGAATACAGGTACAAGACTCAGCATTCCTATCCGTCACGGTTAATCACCTGAAGAAGGCCAGAGGATGAGTTGGGTAGAACATGGCGAAACAACAACCACTATGAAGATGAGGACAGCAGGTCCGCAAAAGAATGAATGCACAAATAAAAATGGAATCAGAAATTTAGAGAGCAAACAATATAGGGATAGTATTATTTGGATTATTCAAACCATTATTTTCATTTTGGATGTTATGTCCATAACGTTCTGACTGATGTAACCTCCTTCATGATATGTATCTTGTCGATTAAAAACATAACTTTCGGGTTTGTATTACAATACCTATAGATTCGAAAAAATTGTCAAAAAACAAATATATAACAAATAAATGTTATCAAACGCAAGATAAGTTACTTTTCTACCTAACTGGATAGTTTTTTAATGTTTTTATTTAATGTAACATGTTTATTCAACTCGAAAAACATACAGTGTTTACCAATGTATTGGAAAATTTAAAATGGCGCCGGACTCTCTCTTGAACACTGTAAGTTTGGGAAAATGAGTTAAAAATAAAAAACTATACAAAATACTGTTAGAAACCGACTTAATACATGTCAGCCTATGTCCCTGTAACATATATTGAGCAAGTTACTAACAGTATTTTGTATAGTTTTTTTTTTATTTTAATTCATTTTCCCAAACTTACTGTGTTCAAGAGAGAGCCAGGCGCCATTTTAAATTTTCCAATACATCGGTAAACACTGTATGTTTTTCGAGGTGAATAAACATGTTACATTAAGTAAAAACACTAAAAAATTATCCAATTAGGTAGAATAGTAACTTATCTTGCCTTCAATGACATTTATTTGTTATATATTTGTTTTTTGACAACTTTTTCAAATCTATGTGTATAGTAATACAAACCCAACTTTTTTTATATATAAAAACCATATTTATCAAAACAGAATGAAGTATGTACTGGATATAATATGTAATTGATGAAATTGATTGGAAATACAGATTTTTAAGAATTTACTTAGATCAAAAAATGTGTTTACATCAAAACAGAATTAAATATGTACCATGGTCTTCCCACCACCACTTATCACGCAACAACAGTGGATAAGGACTCAATATAACCTTTCGAATTGAGTTTGAGTCGCTTTTCAAAGATATTGTATAGCATAGCATGCTGTGACCGCCACTGGAAACACACTGCAGTCTCAAAAGAAAATAAAAAGAAATTTTCAGCACTCTCACGGCATTTGTGTTATTAGCACGAATTCTAAACTTCGACCTATTCTCTTCGCTGCTAAATACTTGACACATTTTCCTCCACAATTCATTTTTTCTTATTGCATAAACACTTCTTATATTTTGAAACTACATGCTCCCATGATCTTTTTTTTTTTTTTTTATAAAGGAATCATCACTTAAGGCCCAGGGGCTACCCGAGGATAAAGATTAAAGAGTGTACATTAATCTAAAGGACAATATCATAGTAATCGCTAGAAGTGTGAGGGAAACTTAAAAACTTGTTTACGTTAGACTTGAAGACGAGAATTCCACAGGTGTGCTGTTCTAAGTAAGAAGCTTTGTTCATGGAATCTACGTTTGGGTTTAGGCACAGATAAAGAGTGGGGGAAATTATGGATAGTATTTTTCACATTATATAGACGTTACATTTCTAGTGCTTCGTACATGGCTAGACTTAACTAGCCCTCATATTCTTGTTGACTTTCAAACGCAGAAGTCAGACTTGAATCGTAATTATCTTCTCCATGAGATGACAACAGCATTTTTCAAAAGATTCGACTCTCAAATTGTAATTTTATCTTCTAGATAACATTTTTTTTTTTTTTTTTTACACGGTGGTCACCACTTATCAAGGCCCGGAAAGCAACTTGGGGATAAGGGTTATTGCAAGTACAGTACGTTAGTGTGGAGATTTAATGAAGTGTCTACTTAAGGGGGCGGTTCATCAGGAATTTGTTTACATTGGACTTGAAGCCATCCAGGTTGTAGTCAGGTGGGAAGCAGGCAGACGGAACAGAGTTCCACAGGCGTGCAGTTCTAAAAAAGAAGCTTCGTTCATGGAATCTACGTTTTGATTTAAGCACAGATAAAGAGTGGGGGAAATTTTTGACAGTGGATTCAGCTAGACGGGTGTTTTTCGTAAAAGATTGGCGAGGGGGACCAAAGATTGGAGCTCAGACGAGCACTTGCCATGGAAATAACGATAAAACAAAGATAGGCTTGCAACGTCTCTTCTGTGGGAGAGAGGTTGCGGGGAAGAGAAAAAGGCATCCCCCACTAAGCCACAAAGTCTATTTTGTACTCTGTCAAGGCAGGATAGGCTGTTTTTAGCAGCTCCTGCCCAGATATGGCAGCAGTATTCCATCTCAAAAAGTCCGACTCTAGAATCCTTATCTAAACTTTTCCATAACATGACAACAATTTTCAAAACGTTTGACTTTCAAAGTGTATAAACAATTCTCCAAAAGATGACAACAGCATTCTTCCAAAGGTTCGACTTTCAAATTGTATTTTCATCTTCACCAGAACACCACAATTTTCAAAACGTTTCACTTTCAAAGTGTATAAACAATTCTCCAAAACATGCCAACGCCAACTGCAAAAAGTCCGACTCTCGTCTCGTGATGAAAGCTTCTTCATACCATGACAATTCTACTCACAAAGAGTCAGACTCTCGTCTATAGTCTCAAAAAAAAAAAAAAAAAGGAAGATATTCACACCATTAGCACGACTTCTTAACGTTGAAGTGTTCTCTTCGCTGCCAAACACTCAACACATCCTCCTCTACAATACATTCTTATCGCAGTCACACCTCTCATATGCAAATCATATTTTGAAATCACACGCACACATAATGAAAGACCATTACAGTTTAAGGGAAATTAATCATCAAATTTATCACAGAAACCATCTGAAAATACAAAAGTCTGAGTTTCATAAATAAAAGTTCAACAGACAGTAAATACATGACAGCCGTCAAGACAAGAACGGTCGTCTAAATAACTGCTTTTTATCAAATCGCTGTGCTGATATGGTAGTGATACGTCTCGCGAGCAAATTAGACAGTTTGTCTTATCTGGAATAAAATGAAAATGAAAAATAAGAAAAAATAATTTAATTTTCGTTCTTTGCTCAAAGATTAAAAAAATAAATTAAAACCTGGAAATTTTGTTTTGCTGCTAATGAAAATGTTTATGCAAATAAAAGTTGACAGGAATTATCGACCTTTGCTGCTTTTTCTTTATATTATTCTCTAGTTGACTCATTCACTGAAATTATTGATGATATATATATATATATATATATATATATATATATATATATACTAGCAGTTCAGCCTGGCTTTGCTTAGGCCCTATCTACTGTTCATAACTTTATATATATATATATATATATATATATATATATTAAAAAGTTTGAATCATGTCCAGGAAACCTACATTCAAAATTTCAAGTGTTTAGACCCAAAATTGGCAAAGGAGTTTGTTAGAGTCTGCAAAGGTCAGCTCTTTCAAGTTTGACCTCTTGGCAGCAAAATTTGCACCCAAAAACTGATTAAAAAGCTTGCCCTATGTCTAAATACACTTTATGTAAAATTTCAAATGTTTAGACCAAAAATTGGCTAAGTAATTTGGTAGAGACCGCAGAGGTCAATTTCTTCTTTTAAATTTAACCCAAATTTTGACCCCCTTAACATTTATTGTTTTGGGCTCAAATCAAATTAAAAAGTTTGATCCGTGTCCAAATAACTTACATCTAAAAATTTAGAACTAAAATTGGCAGAGGAGTTTGGTAGGGTTTTCAAAGGTCAAATTGTTGAACTTTGGCCCCTTGACAGCCAAATTTCTGTCTGAAAACCGATAAAAAAAGAGTTTCCCCAAATCTCAGTACCCTTTATGTCAAATCTCGAGTCTGTAGACTGAAAATGGATAGAGTAGCTTTGTAGGGAAATGTACAGATAGACAATTTCACACATATATATATATATGTTGTATTGTTATCATTAAAGGAGACCGTTGTATGATCGTCTAAATGTTCTGTCTATTTGGGATATATTCATATCTAATTGCTCATATGCAGTTGTGTGTGTGTGGTACATGTATTTTGGACATACCTTACTTCATACGTCATTGATCTTATCCACCTGGAATTCATTTTGTTCTTGGATGGGATACTGGGAATCTGTTTTGGATGAATATTCATTCACTCCAAGATGATGAATGGTTTTTTATTCACCTTCCAGATGTCGATCACAGAAGAATGGAAAGTGAATGTCTTTGTTTGCGTGGTTCTTATTTTCACACACGTCAGCGCCCCCCCCCTCCAGTGAAAGGGAGGGGACGACCTGTTAAGCAGTCTGTTCTTCTCCACGTCCAAACCCAAACTATCTGACTCCAGCTAACCTGATTGTGTGACTCACATGCAGATCCAATCAGCTGACCCTCACTTCCGGTAAAACGTGTCTACAATATAATTTACCATATTTCTTTTATGTGTTCGACCTATTTCCTAACATATATATATATATATATATATATAATTACATTGAGTTTCTTTAATAAGGATTGGTATATATTATAAGTAAATATATTTTTACAGAAATATATATATCAGTAAGTTTTTAAAATATATATGGTAATTAAGCTACACAGAATTTTCCATGTTTAATCCTTGTGAGGATTTGTCAGGCTACTGCATGGAATTGATGTTTTTATGTATCTCTGTAGTACGGGGTTTGCTAGTTAACCAGCCAGATTCTTTGTTATTCACACACACCCATTTATTGTAGCCAGTGGGCGCATGTTTATCAGGTAAGAGTTCACATGAGCTCTAATTCACTTGTTTCTTTGTTCTTTTTGGCAGGAATCAGGTTGCCCTTTTCTTTTGTGCTGGGAAGTGACCTAGTTTTAATCTGGATATTTTTCACTTACATATATACAAGTGTTTTGTTTATTTGTTTATTAATTATTATTATGATTATTATTAAAGTCGTCCAAGGTTGCTGCGAGGAAGGTGGGCTGTATTTATTTGCTTCCTCACTGAGCAAATTAGGCATAAGGCCGTTTATTAATGTGGAGAGAAGGTGGGGGGAGGGAAAAGGGGACCAGCTCCCGATGGGTGGGAAATGGGAGCTGGATAGTGACAATAGATATGAAGGGTTTCCTCTACATTGACCAAGGTCTGATATGTGGGGTTAGCCCCACATATGGTCTTTGCTTGCAGTATCTGCCGGAAAAGATACTACACTTTGATCTTGGCCTGAAGGCCACAAAGGTCCCCCTGTCTGCGAGGAAGTTGGGCTCTCTCTACTATGCTAGAAAGTTACTTACACCTGAAAGTATTCTGTACCTCTACTATTTGCCCATGTATGGAGTATTGTTGTCACATTTGGGTTGGTGCATCTGCTACTAGTCTCACTCCTGGGCAGGGTTCAATAGAGAGTCGCCAACCCGTTAGGTCTTCTAAGCTTCAACCTCTGTTCCACCGACGAAATGTTGCATCCCTCTGCCTGTTTTACAAGTATTTTAATGGTAAATGTTCTGATGAACTACAAGCCCTTGTACCCCCTCGACATAAATACCCCCTGTCAAACCCGACAAGCAGCAAAGTCCCACCCCTACACAGTAGAGATCCCTAGATGTAAGAAAGCCTTCTACTCTAAGAGTTTCTTCCCCAGAACTGCTAGACTTTGGAGCTCCCTTCCGGGTTCCTGCTTCCCCAACTGTACTGACATGCAGAAGTTCAAGTGTAATGCGAACAGACATCTTGCTACTCAACTCTCTACATAATATCCCTGCAACTTATGTCTCTGATAGTACATCAAAGTGGCACTATGCCTTGTGTGGGGTTTAAGTTTAATAAAAAAAAAAAAAAAAAAATTTTTTAATACCACTGTTCGAAAATAAATATACTTTCGAATAAATTAATAAATAATAATGTGCATTATATATTTTTAAAGTTTTAAGTAAATAAAGTGATAAAAATGTGAACATCATAAAATGGCATTTTCGGTAAAGTTTTGTAAAGACTGCCCCCGGATTTGTAAATGCTCATACTGTGTTTGTATTGAGAATTTTGTCATGAAATTTAGAAACTAACCAGAAGAGAAGTCGCCTTTATAGTTTGGGGTGTACGAAATACTTTTGATCACCGTTTTTTTTTGTTTGGATTATTTGGATTAATCGAACTACTGTTCTCATCTTGAGTGATTTTCACAACACTTCAATCGATATAACGTCCGACATTTTTCAGGTATATCTTGTCAAACTCCGGAATTTGGAGGGAATTTCGAGCGGAACCCTTTATTTACTTCACGGGGGTAGCATGCTCTTTTTCCGTCAATCATGACTGGATAGAAGTCCTAAGTAATTCACAAATGTATTTTTCAATTGAACTTTTAATCTTCAGGAGAATATCACTCTTTTTTTGATTTTTCCAAGTACTCTAACCACTGTGCCACGGGTCCTTGTGGACAATTCTAGTACAAATTTTAGGAGCCTTAAACCTATTTTTATTTGGAGTTATTAATATCACTAGTTATTACTAATTATTACGATATACTGACATATATATATATATTAATGATTTTACTTATTATGTGTATATATTATCTATTGTTTGTAATTAATGTAATCCATATGACATCAGGACAGTATTCAGAAGCGATTCAACTCTTTGGAAACAGTTTGTGAGAGTCAAGCTCCATACAGAAAAAAATCATGACTAAGAACTGTCTATATGAAATCCCATGTAAATGTGGAAAACTATACAAAGGTGAAACGTGTCGTCCGTTGAAAGTACGGTTAGAAGAACATTGAAAAGCCGTAGCATGTGGAAACATGGACAGACTGAAAAGTCAGGTATAGCTGACCATATCTGGAAGGAAAAAAGAAACCATCTACCATCATGGGACGAAGTAAAAATTATAGACAGAGAAGAACGGTGGAGAGTAAGACGGCTGAAAGAAGCAGCACATATGCTGGGGAATAACCAATTAATAAGTAGACCTAATAAAGAATTTAATAGGATATGGGAACCATTAATTACTTTTTACTGTTTTTATACATTAAAAGTATAATTGTGTATTGTTTTCTGTCGTGGTAGCTAGCAATTTAAAATGATGATACCCGGGGAAAAAACGTTTCGATTTAAGTTTAAATGAAATAACTATCTGTAGCAGCAGCAGTAATACTATTAGCGATAACATAGCTGTAAACAGACGGTTTTTATAAACTCTTATTCCAGAACGAATTAGAAAAAAAAAAAAAAAAATGAAAACATGAATATAAAAAAAAATGTTCTTACATATTTAGTTTGAGCTATTTTGTTATCAGAATTAAAATTAATCCATAATATAAATCTCAACTGTCTGTTTAAATGTATGTATGTACGTACGTATGTCTACAACTTTCAACAGAGGCGACGGATTTTCACGAGATCGGTATTGTTTTGAAGCTCGACCCTTCGGATGACAAATATCGAAAAATTGTTTAAAAACATTAATTCCTTCACCCTCAATTGGGCACTTTTCTACAGGGAGGAGTCGCTTTTTTCGCCGATATTTTCGAAAGTCATCCCCTCTTTTCAATTGACTAGCCTTAATCTAAATATTCATCACTTCTGGTTTAGCGATGGGTGCAACAGCAAACACGTCACGTTTTTTCTTTTTTTTTTTCACATTTTTTTCCTCCTTCACAGTACGGGTTCGAGCCTGCTTGCCTACTACCCCCCCTTTTTTTTTGCTCAACACACACCTCCAAACACCCGGGCAACGCCGGGCACCCAAGCTAGTCATAATTAAAGCAATCCCAATCAGTCCCGAGTTTTGAACTTTGTTCAACTTGCAATTTGTTGCATATGTCTGTGAAAATTTTTAAAATATTTATATGGTTGAAAAAACAAGAAAATAAACTTTCTAAATGTATAACTAGAAATGTATATGTTGGAAATTAAAATGTCTGTTAACTGAAGTTAATGCCGTGTGACCCACTTTTTGTCCTATGCCATATTGTAATGTTTTGAAGTGCTTGTTTAGAAGGATTTAATTCCGGTATAAGAGAATTAGTGGGCAACCAATCAGAGAAAGGAGACTTTCTCAAGGGTGACTTTATTACTTTGTGATTCAACTAGGAGAAAATTAACGGTATAACTGTATGTATGAACCAGTTACGTGGAACCTGTAGATTTCCTCCCAGTGTCAACTAGTGGTGGTGGTAGAACTAAATATTTAGAGGGTAAAATATTAATCAGAGGCCCACAGTATTAATGCTGGAGTCCCTCAAGTGTCCATCCGGGGCCCAACTCTCTTCCTGATTTACATCAATGATCTTCCAAAACACATACTTAAATCATTCGTTGACATCTATGCTGATGACACGACCATCTATGGCAACACATCAAAGGCCGTAAATGATAAAGTTCTCTGATTCTCTCTCCTCTTGAGCGCGTGGTACAGTGGGGGAAGAGGTGGCTGGTTACTTTTAATGCATCGAAAACCAAGCTCCTATCTGTACATCATCAACGCTCTGATCCCCATCTGGCATCAATTGAAATGGATGGCTCTCGTCTAGGGGAGTCTCCATGTTTTGACAAGCTTCTGGGTTTGACGTTTACTCCTGATCTGAAATGGAACACGTACATCAAGTCTGTTGCCAAGGTCGCTAGGAAAAATGGTGGGATCCTTCTACCGCTCCAGAAGATATCTCACTACTGATGCAATTCTCTATCTGTATAAAAGCCAATTACGTCCAAGGATGGAGTACTGTTGCCACATCTGGACAGGAGCTGCTAAACAGCCTATCTTGCCTTGACAGAGTACAAAATAGATTCCATGGCTTAGTGGGGGATGCCCTTTTCTCTTCCCTGCAACCTCTGTCCCACAGAAGAGACATTGCAAGCCTGTCTTTGTTTTATCATTATTTCCATAGCAAGTGCTCGTCTGAGCTTCAATCTTTGGTCCCCCCTCGCCAATCTTTCACGATAAACACTGGTCTAGTTGAAACCACTGTCATTAATTTTCCCCACTCTTTATCTGTGCCTAAACCTAAATGTAGATTCCATGAACAAAGCTTCTTTCTTAGAAGTGCATGCCTGTGGAACTCTCTTCTGTTTGCCTGTTTCCTACCTGACTACAACTTGGATGTCTTCAAGTCCAACATAAACAAATTCCTGATGAACCGCCCCCTTAAATAAGACACTTTATCAAATCTCCAATACTAACGATTACTACGATACTATCCCATTGATTATTGTACACTCAATAACCCTGATGGGCATAAGAGCGTCGGTGATATAAGGATTTCATATTAAAAAGCTAAGCCATAACATATTCAAAAGCCAATAATTATGAACCACTAACGATATATGTGAGTATCAAACGCTCTCTTAAAAAAAAAAAAAAAAACTCCTCTAATCCTACTCTTAACCCTAGGTACAAGTGGCAAACCTCCTCCTAAAACCTTCTTTAGCCCTGACAATAACCCTAAGTTCAAGTGGCAAGCTCCCCACCAAACAAAATTCATCTGAAAGCTACATATAAGCATCTAAAAAAGCAAATAACAAAAAAAAAATCCTTCTTTAAAGAAAACTGCACATGATTTATCTCCCATAAAAAAAAAAAAATTATTCAACTGTCCTAAAACTCCAGAATGGTCTCGTAATGGTGAATTATTTTACATTAAATTTATGTGAAACCAACCCTACTCTAAATTTTAAAATAGTCTTTGTATTATTTCTGTCAAGCCTTCAGAACGTTTACACATAATTTATCTTAGCCCTACCATTAACCCAAAGTCAGAGCGGCAAGCCTGCCCATCCTCTCATAATTGCACAATGACTCTCTTAAAACTACACCTAGAAAAAAAAAATGCACAGGATTTATCTTCCATAGGAAAAATGGTTTACTGCCCTAAAACCCTAGAATGGCTCCAAATGGGGAATCATTTAACATTAAACTCTAAAATAATTTTTGATTTTTTTCCATTAAAGCTTTTAGAGTGTTCACACATAATTGTCTAGAGAGGTAGAATCACATTTTGAAGAAGTGATCAGATGGGGTGGGAGTCACAGAAGGTTTTAATCTATATATATAAATTCGTATTCCTGTCTGTTTGTTTGTTTATTTGTCGTTTGTTCACAATTTGATTAATATATATACAAAAGGTCCATTACTTTATTATTTTATTCATTCTTATATATAATATGATTCTTGCAAAATATACGTTTAAGAGGTGACCTGATTTGCATATTACATTAAGGAAAATCGATTTTATTAAACAGTGGTATATTAGTTATTGTTTATAGTGAGCGAATTGTTTCAAGTGTTCTATTTAAGTTTATTATTTAAATTTGATTTATATTTATAACATATTTAATTTAATTTATTTATACCGACATTGATTTTTTTTATAACCCGGTTTGAGTTATTTCCCCTGGATGTTTACTTTGTTCTTTTTGTTTTTGTTTTCTTTTTCAGCATATATTAAAACTAAAAACTTTCAAGCATTATTTTTGGAATTAGTTTAAATAAAATAATTTCCAGGATTTCACAATTAATGTTGTAGTCCAGTGGATTTTTATTTTAAAATAAACAATCCAATTCAACTATGATTCTTTATTTAAAACAAAAACAAAAATAAAAAACTTTCATTTACATTTTTTTACCAGTATTTTTTTCTTCACATTTTTTTTGACAGCGTAACTGCTAATTTTTTTTCTTTTTATAACACAATAAGTCATAGCTCATCATTTTTATAACATAAAAACGTGTATTTCGGTTAACAGAAATTCTACTTTGGTATTTTTGAAACTGAATTATTTACAGTTTGTTTTCGTTGCAACAGATTGTAAAGAAAAATCTTTCTAGACTGAGGGAGCATAAAAGAAATTCGCTTAAACTGGAATATAGTCATAAAAAGGTGCTCAATATCCGGAGAAAAGCTTCTCTTCGTATCCCTTCTGCCAAAATATCTGGTGAAGAGTTTGTCACATACTTCTTTTTTTCAGGGGGGAAGGGGTTCATGTTTTCATTTGTTCTTTTATTTTTGAAATTTTTGTTGGAGTAACGATGGAGTTCCCATATAATAATGAAAAACTGCTCAGTATTCTTAGTATAGCAGGTATGGCCAAACCGAACTTCATGTTGACCCTGACAACGCTGGGTATCGATGCTAGTCTACAAAAATATCAAAGACATATTGCAACGTATTAATCTTTAAACAGTCCTGGATTTAGATTTCAGTTTCTTGTACATAAAAAGCATTACAATTCAGCTTTAACTTTTTTCCTGTTAATGGATACCTAGCATAGAATTGCAACATATTTACGTGCATTTAACTGCAGATTATTTGGAAACTATTTCTTTTCAGGAGCATTTTCTAATTCCTTCCACAAAAATATACTTACAAGGCAAATTTCATTGCTTAATATTGTGTTTTAACAAAGAAATAACATTTTTGCTGAAAAAAAGTAGTGTCAAAAAAATGTGACGAAATGCATATGATCTTAAAGAGGGAAAAATATCCAAACATGCAAGGCACAAAAATAGTCATAACTTCCTAAATTTTAATCAGATTTAAAAAATTCAAAAAGCCTCTTTCTTAGCTCGTCAGGCTCTTTCTTTGTATGCTATTGAAATATTTTCATGTTTATCACTATTTCTACATGAGCTAGCCTACAGTACTATTTTTCTACCTTACTTTGGTGATCGTCCACTTTTCTTGAGCTACTAGTAGTAAACATATAAACACATTTCTAATTAACACTCTGATGAGAAAATGTCATATAAAGTTGTCATGAGACTAAAACTTTCTTTTGAGATATATATATATATATATATATATATATATATATATATATATATATATATTGAGTAAAACGATTCATAATTTTGAATTAAAATCTGTTTCAAAAGGAAAACAAACAAAATCGATACATTGTACGATCCGGAAACGATGTTTTTATTGAAATAGACAATATGTCTTGAACAATAATTTGATAAAAGATTTTCTTTAAACAAAGTCTCCTCATCAGCAAAAATAGAGGGGGGGGAGATAAAGACACCAAAATAAAACTAGAATTTTTTGTAGTAAGACAGATATTCCCCCCCCCCGTAGTGTAAAGGTGTACGAAGTTACATTTGTACATAATAAACGACTATCTTCTCAGATAGAGTTTTATAACAATAATAAATCACTTCACGATAGTTTCATCGTTACATCCATTCTTTAGAAGTGGTTTATGATATTTTTTTCCACCTTTTTTCCTTCCTTTTTAATTTTCCTTCATTTTTTTTTTTAATTTCTTGCTGTTTTCTTTTCTCTTTTCTTTTTTTCCATTTTCTTTCTTCTGTCTTTGTATTTGTATTTGTTTCCATGTAATTTTTTTTTTTTTTTTTTGTCGTAATATTTTTATAACAAAGTTTATCTAAGCTGCCACAAAACATAATTTATCCAGGGACTTGAAACTTTAATAAAGAGATATTGAGATATTGATCAATTCTTTTAGGAATCGCATCTGTTTTCTTTTACTTACATTCAAATCAATCACAGACATGTTTACGCTAAGCCACATATCAATTTCGGCATAACCGTTGGTGTATGTATATGCGGGGGGGGGGGGAATTCTTTAAATATATATACTAGCAGATCTATATATATCTGTACTCCTATAAACTTTTGTGTGTGTGTGTGTGTGTGTGTGTGTGTGTGTGTGTGTGTGTGTTGATATTCATATTATAAACCCCTTTTTTCTATTTATTCACAAGGAAAATACAACTTCTTTATATATGGGTTGTGGAATTGTATTCATCTTCAAAAGATCTAGCTAATTTGTATATTCTTTAAAACATTCATTTCAATTAATTCCATTACTCGTTTTTTTTTTTTTTCGGTTTTCTTATGGGATGATCATCTTTAGTTAACTATTACATGTAATTATATTTATGCCGATATTCTACATGATTTATACTTGCATAATATTTGCGTAACAAGGTAATAGTAAATACAAACCTCTTTCTATATATATATTTATATATATATATTTATGTATTCACAGATGTTTCGTTTTGGTTTTAGCGATATGTTTTGAATGAATTCAATTATTTACGAAAGTGCATTTTTACCTAAATGCGAGTTGGGAATAATTTTCCCTTTTAACCAATTTGGTACCCTCACATGGGGAGCAGTATATATATTATTTTTAAAATGTAATTATCCACCGACACAACTCTACAACTCATCAGAGTGGCTGTATCTAGCGAGATTCGAAACCGGGACCCAACAGTAAAATGAGCCTAAACCCTTACCCCTGGACCATCTCGCCAACTGTCTGGATATATCGCGATTTACTTAGATGTTGTTTTGTTTTGGTTTTAGAGATATGTTTTGAATGAATTCAACTATTTACGAAAGTGCATTTTTACCTAAATGCAAGTTGGGAATAATTTTCCATTTTAACCAATTTGGTACCCCCACATGGGGAGCAGTATATATATTATTTTTAAAATGTAATTATCCACTGACACGTGTTTCGCCGTTTATGTATGCACATATTTTTGCCAGATCGTAAAATACACTTAAATATATATTAATTCATCCAGACTTCATATTTATTATCACAGAGACAATTCTCTATTGAATATTATATTGTACCTAATATATAGTAGTGATTTTAAAAGTTTAAAAAAAAAAAAATGATTTGATGTAATTAGGTAGAATTGAAACAAACATTTAGCCATGTTCTCTACTGATCTAGTCCATCTCTCTAGCTATCAAGAGATTGATAAAAAAAAATGTAATATTAAACGACTTGATGAAAACAGACGATTTTAACCATTTGGGTAGTTTTATTACCACACAAGCCAAAAGGACCGACATATAAAATCAACAGTAGATTCTTTGATATGACAGGGACACGTTTCAAATGAACATTTCTTTTTAAAGCACAATTGAACCATGATACTTGACTTTTTCATTTTAAACTTTAATTCAAGCTATTATCATCACACAGGCATGGAAAATCAACAATAGGTTCTTTGATATAACAGAGGTGCGTTTCAAATAAATGTTTCTCTTTAGAGCACAATTAAAGCATGATACTTGACTTTTGCGTTTTAAACTTTAATTCAAGCCATTATATATAAAAAAATAATTTTATGAAGTTTCCAACAAATATTTACCTCTCTTTTATTACAATTCGAACTCTCTGCAAAACACAATTCTTACTAATCGTCTTTGAAAATTATTTTATTAATAATTAATTTTCTAAATTATCGTTTTTCATAATTTTTGGATATGTTCATTATTGTGGTATGACAATTAAGTAGATACCATTGGTTTTATTTGAAACTAACAGCTGCACCACGTCTGCACACACAATGCCGAGTCAAACACAAAATCGAGTACAGTCAACATCATCTTACCATCAACGAACTCGGAATATGGGAAATTCCCATCCGCACAAAACAAAATCACTGGAAAGACAAAAATACCCTGTGAACTAAGGGTAAGGATAATGAGTAAACATTGGATAAAATGATGGTTAAAATTATTACGAACTTGCCAAGATTTGAACCTGGAATCTTCCGATCCATAGTTAGACGTGTTATCTATTACGCCACAAGTCCTGTTCGTATGCTGAAAGATGTTACCGCGACTGTATACAGACAGTGCTCAATTCCATTGACATGGCGAGGTAACTTTTTTGAAAATTGCACGAAACGGCCCAAAAACCCTTATTTCGGCCTTTTTTTGTGACTTGGCGTTGTTCATTATGAACCATATTTAGATAAGGACAATCTGGGGACTCCCATTTTTCAGGGAAAAAAATAATTTTTCAATTCAGTGCATCCGTTCAAAAATTTTATTACAATATATATACACACACACATACATAAATAAATAAACAAACATTTAGAATTTTATTAATAGCATAGATTCAATGTTTTGATTTCCGAATTTCGCTATTATAACCACAAAGAACCAAGAACTGTCTCCTTTTTTTTTTTTTTTTTTTTTTTTTTACATGGAGATCACCACTTATCACAGCCCGAAAGCCACTCGGGGATAAGGGTTATTGAAGTTTAATCTAATTTAATGAAGTCTAGTCTAAGATTATCTCCCTTGTCTAAAAACTACTCAGTATATAGATAACTTAATCTAATATATAAAAGGCTATATGCCTGTCCGTCTGTCTGTCTCCATATTTTCAAACTCTATCTCCTCCGAAACTAAAAGTCACAGAGTGGCAGTAGGTACCTCAATTGATTGGATTTTTTATGAACCATTCTGTGATGGGTCTTTAGCTGGTTAAAATAGTTTTTAAGGGGTTAAAAATGGGTCAAAAAATTGTTATACATTTTGTACATTCATCTTAGTTGATTTTGAATCAGTTCATATGCTTGTCACGTTGGTACATTACTAACGTCACTAGTTTTAAATGCTACAGTTTCAGTTTCAATTCTAGCTGATGGCACTCAAATACATTTTTTTTTTTTTTTTACTTTTGAAATCACGACTATAATAATATATGCAAAATCTGGACAAATTAAAATATATTTAAATGTATTTTACACCCGGGCAAAGCCAGGCGCCCCGCAACCCCCAGTAGTTATCTATGCTTTTATTCGAGGCTGAATAAAATTCTATAAACTACACTTCTCACTCAATTTTGTTAAAAATTACTTTATAAAACAAGTCAAATTAATCTAATCTTTAAAATTGATTGATTTTCATTCTGAATAGCCAATTTTCATGTGTTATTCTTCTACCATGTTATTTACAATAGTTTTAAGGTAGATAACTCTTTTTATATTCTTCAATCAAAAATAAGATTTGATTTTTCTCTCATAATTGAAAACTTTCCATATCAAATGTTTTAGCAGAATTACATCATTTTTAAATTAATTATGGCGGGAATAACATAGTAGAACAATAAAAAATGGAAATTTGCTAATCGCAATCAAAGTTTTTTGTTTTTTTTTTTCTTATGGAAATCGCTCCAGACAAAGGAAGCAAGAGTTACAATGGCTGCCAAAAGTAATCCCAAAGTCCACTTTCTATTTACTCTCTTTTTTTTTTCAATTTTCTTATGAAATTGTTCAAGCTGGCACTGTGCCATCCTACCAGATACCAAACATTCACTAACCGAGATATCTTTTTAAGATTCTGACTGCCCCTTTAAGTGCAATTGTTTGCATCTCTCTTGCATTTGGTTCACCATATTTTCCAGGTAGGTTTTTAAATTCTTTTTCATGGGTCCAGTTGCTTTTATAATTACTGAATGTCAGCTTAAATGCTATTTAAATCTAACTTTAAAGATATCACAAGATAACTTTATTTGTTATATATATAGATTTTAACTTCGGTGATCCAGCGGTGTGTCAACATAATTATGGCATATATATATATATATATATATATATATAACTACTTAATTTACTCACATAAAATTAATATATGAAAGTATAGATTTATGTGTAAACTTTAAGTATTTACTTCAAAAGTGCTCAATACGTAGGTAGAGCTAGTTAGTAATTTATAAAATATATATGGCGATTAAGCTACACTGAATATTCGGCGTTTCATCCACTCTAGGACTCTTCAGGCTTATGCGCGAATTCTGTGGTTGTTTATCCTTTTTATATGCTCCTCTTCTATTGAGATTTTAGTTAGCCAATTAGCTTTCTAGTATCCACCGCGCCCCTTCCTATCAGCCAATGGGCATGCATTTTATTGGACAAAGGATCCGTTTTAAAACTAGGTTAGTGTTTTTTTTTTATTGTTAGTTTATATATAAATATATATGTGTACATATATATATATATATATATATATATATATATATATATACATACATACATATATGTGTGATCGTTTATGTATATTCATATTTATTTGTTTGTTTATTTTCTATTGCTTTTGTTAGTTTTAAAACTATTTTGTATCACTATCCTAGAGTAAACTTTATTTTGTGAACACAGTTATTTGCTATTTCTCTTCTACAGTTTAATAGATGTTGGGGTTCTTTAAAGTTCAGGATAGCAAATTTTTCATGAAGGCATAATCTACATGGGTCGTCTAGGTGCCTACACATGGTAGCTTGTCTTATTATTTTCCATTTGACTACCGGCGAATGTCCGCTTTCTTTGAGTTCCCAGTATTTATTCGCTAGTGTTGTTTTTATACAGTGTTTTTTATTGTTGAATGTACTTTTGTGGTCATATATGAACTACAGGACTTTGGAATTCTCTTCTGGTTTCCACTTCCCCAACTGTATCGACATGCAGAAGTTCAAGTGTAATGTGAACAGACATCTTGCTGCTAAACTCCCTACATAGTACCCATGCAACTTAGGTCCCTGATAGTAACCCCCTACATCAAAGTGGCAACGTGCCTTGTTTGGGGTGAAAATGTAATAAAAAAATTTAAAAAAAAAAAAAAAATTCAAAAGATTATAAGGAAATAAAGTAGATTCCCACAGAAATATAAATTCCACAGCCAACAAATATATATATATATATATATATATATATTGCATAATTATGTTGACACACCGGTTCCTGCTGGATCATCTAAGTTAAGCAACATTGAACCTGATCAGAACTAAATGGGTGACCATTCCGGACTTCCAGGTGCTGTATATGCTCTCCGCTTATCTCGGCTTTGTTGCTAGTCATCTCCTGAAATTCTCCTTGCCACTGAACTCAAACAGTGCCGATCCAGGGGAGGTGTGGTTGGAGATTGCGCAACCCTTACCTCACAATTACATGCCTAGCTATCCCTACTGAGGGTATCCTTTGTCTTTTGAGAATGAATGGAGGCATCAAGATATATATATATAAGGAAGTAAAAGTTATGAAGCTGCCAAAAGTAAAGCCAAGATTCACTTTTTACTTTCTCTGAAAGGATGTCAGCTTAATGCTATTAAAATCTAGCTTAATCTTACAAGATAATTTTATTTGTTATATTTATAATATAAATCCCACCTGTCTGTTTAAATGTATGCATGCATGTTTGCATGTCTGCCTAAAACTTTCGACAGAGACGACGGATTTTCACAAGATCGGTATCTTTTTAAAGCTCGACCTTCAGACAAATATCGAAAAATTGGCTAAAAACATTAATTCCTTCACCCTCAATTGGGCACTTTTCTACAAGGAGGGGGGCGCTTTTTTCGACGATATTTTCGAAAGTCATCCCCTCTTTTTGATTGACTAGCCTTAATTTTAACCATCGCCACTTCTGGTTTGGCGATGGACGCAACAGCAAAGACATGATTTTGTTGTGTTTTTTTCTACGTTCTTTTCCTCCTTTGCAGTAGGGTTTGAGCCTACCTTCTCCCACATTAATTTTATTTTTTGCTCAACATCACACACCCAAATACCCAAGGAACGCCAGGCACCCAGGCTAGTGTATATATATATATATATACATATATATATATATATATATATATATATATATATATGTGTGTGTGTGTGTGTGTGTGTGTGTGTGTGTGTGTGGCAAAGAAAAACGCCACAATGCAAGCAATGGTAAAAATACCTCTTAAGAAGTGAGAAGTACAAAAAAAAAAATCAAAAGAATCACATCCCAGCACCTTCGATTGGAAAAGTAGCCGATGTTTCTGCTGTTCATGCTCCTAAGATCCGTAGGCATCAACAAACACACATCGAAAATTATCGTAATAATCTTTTCTCCTCCATACAACAATATGTGTTACCAACTGATAAAGTAATCAACAATTTTTACGGACGGGAGCGGGGGGGGGGGAGAAAAATAAAAATAAAAAAGACAAATTGCTCCCTGTACGCAGCCGCTATAATGCTCCTCATTTCATTCTAAATAAAAATCTCCATCATCCTTTAGCTGCAGGCCACCTTAAAGAATATGGCATTGTTTTTGTAAATAAAAAAAAAATTAAAAAACATTCTTTTTAGCTCATTTATAACAAAAATAAAACATTTTTCTCAATTCAACAAAAAAAAAAAAAAAAAAAAAAATCAGAAAAAAAAATCAAAATAAAAAAAAGAACATGTTACTGAAATTCTTCTGCGTCAGAAAAAAAAAAAAAAAATGAAGGCTGTGGAGTCAGTAATACTTGACTGTGACTCCTGAAATTTTAAACAGTCCAACAGGTAATGAACAATTTTAAGGAAGAGGAGCTTTGTTTTGTTTTTGTTTTACACCATATAAACCTTTTTCAGGTTATTTAATGCCAAATCCAGTAATTTGGGAAAAAATTTGTTCTTTACATCTTCCAATATTTTATTCATGGAGTTCAGTTTTATTGTTTTGTAGAGGAAAATGTTTGTTTGTTTTTTTTTAACATGCAGAACATGATTGATTTTGCAAAGGGGAACGAAAAAAAACTAAAAAAAAAACAATAACATCAATGTTCAGCATCCTGTATCTCTATAAAGCCACCATTCATCCAGGCATGGAGTATGGTTGCCAGATCTAGGTTGGTTGGTTGTTTTTGTTTTATGGCACATCAACCCTTTTCAGGCTATTTAATGCCGAATCCAAAGATTCTGAAGAAAAAAAATTTTTAATAGAATATATTTGTTGTTTTCAAGTCGGTTTCTATTTAATCCATAGTTGGGACCCTAACAGGTACTACCACTCTGGGTCAGAGTGGACCTGGGAGCAATGGCAATTAAAGGGTGGCTCCACACTTCCCAAAGCCTGCAAGCTGGGGCCTCACCACTGGATATAGTTTAAGGTCATATCCAGGACCGCCAGATTTAAGCTGATGCACATCCCCGACAAACCCGCTTACCAACAAAATCACACCCATTTCACTGTTGAGGTCCCTAAATGCTAGAAAACTTTCTACTCTACTAGTTTCTTCCCTTGAACAGCTACACTTTGGAAATCCCTTCCTGCTACCTGCTTCCTTCACTGTACTGATATGCAGAAGTTTAAATGAAACGTGAACCAACATCTTGTTAATCTTTCTTAGGCATGATCCCAAATAGTAGCCTCTTACGTCCAAGTGGCGATATGTTAGGGATGAATGTGAGTAAAAAAAAAAGTGCATTTCAGGTCAGAAAGTTAGTTTATTCAGTTTATCCGATAGCACCAGATAATGGAGAGGAGAAGAAAAACTAAAGAAATGAAGTACCACCTGTAGATTGTCACTAAAATGCTCATTCTAACAAGCCGAGCATGCAAGGTGCTCCTCAACAAGTGAAAAATTTACTTTCTCCATAACTAATATTTGTGCAAAATTTTCAAAGAAATCCAAGGCATGAATATTGAGAAAAGTGTAAATAAATCAATGGATGAACGAGTTGGAGGCAATTTTACCCCTATAATGACTGCTAGGGGAACAACCAGAGTTATCTCGGAAAATTTGTTCTTGTGAAAATTTACTTTCACCATGACTAATGTTTGTGCTAAATTTCCAAAAGAATCCAAGGCATGGTTATTGAGAAAAGTGCGGACAAATGAATAGATGAACAATTTGAAGGCAATTTTACCCCTATAATGCCCCCTAGGGAAACAACCAGAGTCATCCTTGAAAATCCATTCTGGCAAAAATTTCACCATGACTAATGTTTGTGCAAAATTTAAAAAAAAAACAAGGAGTAATTATTGAGAAAAATGCAGACAAACGATTTGGAGGAAATTTTACCCTGACAATGCCCGCTAGGGGAACAAACTGAGTTATCTCGGAAAATCCGCTCTGACAAAAATTTATTTTCACCATGACTAATGTTTGAGCGAATTTCCAAAAAAATCCAAGGCATAGTTACTGAGAAAAGCACGAACAGACGAATGGGGGTGAATTACTAGGTCCAATCCCTCCTTTGTCGGGGAACCAAAAAGAGAGAAAATTTCCTTAACTCTTTATCTGCAGACTATTTTAAAGAATACAGCATTGTTCTGTAATAGAGCATTTAAACCAAATTCTGTTCAGCTAATTTGCTAGCAAAAATGGTGCATTCTTCTTAATTTTGCAGTGAATAACCAAGAAAAAAAAAGGGTCATCAAAATTCTTTTGGATTGAAGTTTTTATATTTCTGCATATTTTATATTTCTGGGAGGGTCTGTAGGGCATAATCACGCTGACACACGGGTTTCTGTCAGATCACCAGAGTTAAGCAACACTGAGCCTGGTCAGTATTAAAATGGGTAACCATTTGTGATTTCCAGGTGCTGTGTGTGCTCTCTGCTTATCTCGGCATTGTTTCCAGTCATCTTAAAACTCTCCTTACCACTGGACTCAAGAAGTGCCAATTCAGGAGAGGTGTGATTGCTGATTGTGCAACTGTTGCCGCACAATTACATGCGCAGCTACCTTTACAGGGGTGTCCATTGTTTCTTGAGGCTGAACGGAGGCTTCGCAACTGGGCGGGGGGGGGGGCGTTTTTCATCATGTATCTTTCTTCATTTTTTTTTTTTTTAAAGCTGAAGTCAGCGCATTTTTACTCACTTTCTATGTAATGAATATGCTTTGATTCCGACTCGGCAGCCCTGGAAACAACAGATTTGGTTTCAAATGGCTTCAGAAATTCATTTCATGGAATGCATACAATAGTAAGAACGCCAATCATCATACTCTGGCTAATATTAGCATTTTAAAAAGTTCAATTTTAACTGTGGCATACATTGAGAAAATTTCAGATCCTTAAGAATAAAGTTGGCTAGGGATTTTTATTCTCGAGGCCCCCAAAATCGACAGATTAGAGCATTCCTGTAATGACTTGGTTCCTATTGACTGCAGTGTGATGCTGGTTCTGTGCAGTTCTAGGAGGTCCACCCTCCCAGGCTTTACCTTCTCTCTTTGAGAAAGGGATTAGTTTATTGCTAATCCCCTGAGGTGTCCTTACTGAGGAATGCTGACAGAGCTGTCTAGATATTAATTGGTTCCCAAAATCAACAGAGATTAGACCATTCCTGTAATGATCCAGTCCCTGTTGATTTTGCAGTGGGAGTTTAGTTCTGTGCAGTTCTAGGAGGTCCGCCCTCCCATACTTTGCCTTCTCTCTTTGAGAAAGGCGTTAGTTTATTGCTAATCGTCTAAGGTGCCCTTACTGGGAAATGCCGACAGGGTTGCCCAGGCATTTCCTCAGGAGGGTGGGGGTTGATTTCTCAATCCCATTTTCCAACCTTGGTGTCAGAGTTCTTGCAGTGGGGGGAGAACTGAATACCTTATCTCAGAACGAATAAAGGGAAAGATGGCTAAAGAATATTCTACTTTAAAAATAAGAAAAGAAATTAAAAATAAAAATCTTACCAACTACGCTTTTCTTTTTCTTTTTGTTCCTTTTCTTGGGCTGTTTCACTTCACTAGTAGCAGATTGGAAATTTCCGCTCTTTATGCTGGGTCCTGGAAACAAAAAGAAAAGGTCCCATGTAAATGTGGAAAACTATACAAAGGTGAAACATGTCGTCTACTAAAAATACAGTTAGAAGAACATTGAACATGTAGTGGGGCACAATCTTTTACTTGGTGATACGAGCACCAAAATTGAAATTTGGCAGGTTTGCTTCTGCAGCCATCTTGAACTTTCTGATTGCTAACGTTCTTTTTAAAATGCATGTTCTGAACGTCATTTGTGCCAATTTTGGTGCTTGTATCACTAAGTGAAAGATTCTTATGGAATATTAAGATAACCTGCCTCACTAATGGAGAGATTGAAAAATCAGGTATGGCCGACTATATCGGGAGGGAAAAGGGAAACCATCTAGCATTATGGGTCGAAGTAAAAATTATAGACAGAAGAACGGTGGAGAGTAAGACGACTCAAAGAAGTAGCACATATGCTGGGCAACAATCAATTACTAAATAAATCTAGCATAGAATTTAACACATAGGAACCATTAATTAGAAATGATAGATAATATATACAGCGCACAATAAATAATCAATAATATACAAGTTAGAAAAGCATTTCATCCAAGGCATAAAAATTGTTAAACAAAATGTTTTTACTATAGGCTTTAAAAATAAAGGTACAAGATTCAATTTAAAATTTATTTATCTTCAAAGTGCACTTTTATAAATTTTACAAAGTAAGGTATAAAAATTTAATTTAAATTGAATCAAAAAATTACCTTGGATTTATTTTATGTAATGTACATTTTGTTGCACTTTAAAAAAAAAAAAAAAACATTGAAAATTTTATATCTATATCATTAATTGCTAGATGAAAGGTAATGTTTTTAAATTGTAACAAAATGTACATTACATAAAATAAATCCAAGGTAATTTTTTGATTCAATTTAAATTAAATTTTTGTAGCTTACTTTGTAAAATTTATAAAAGTGCACTTTGAAGATAAATAAATTTCAAATTGAATCTTGTACCTTTATTTTTAAAGCCTATAGTAAAGATATTTTGTTTAATAATTTTCATGCCTTGGATGAAATGCTTTTATAACTTGTATCTTATCTTTTTAAGATTATATTTTAAAACTCTCCTTCTCTCTATTTCAGTTTGTATTTCTCCTCACACCACAACTCATTTTTGCAACCCCCGTTTTGTATTATTACAGGACTGAATATTCTGTTTCAGTTTGTATTTCTCCTCACACCACATCTCATTTTTTTGCAACTCCCTCTATGTAATACAGGTCTGAATAATGAGAAAATCTGAATTTTTTTTTAACAAAAACTTTAAAATAATTTTTTTAGATAAAATTTTTTTAAACTTCTTTCAGAATAGAAAATCTTTAAAATTTAATAAGGAACATATTTCACATAGGTTTCATTAACAAATATTCAGTACATAATGAGAAAAATATAGATGAAAATTTCAAAAGGACTCTGGTTACGGTCAATAGTAGTCCTCGCCAGCGAAAGTCTTTGTCATTGTTATTCTATTATTATTTAAAACATTTTGTGTCCTGCTCTTTCACAGGAGGACTAATATACAGTAATATATATATATATAGTACTATGTAGTAATAATAATTAATAACAAAATAGTAATATATACAACTACAGGTTGAAACGATAAAATTGTTGTCCTAAAGAAAACAACAGCTTTATTTTAAAACTTTTATCGAAAAAAATCAATTTAGATAACTTGATTATGTTGTAGAGCTGATATCTATTCAATGTAGCCACCTTCAGCTTCAATCAGCGCCTCGATACAGGTCCAGAACTGAGAGCATGCCTTTTCCACAAGCATTGTTGGGAGCTTGGCAAATACTCGGCAAATGATAGTGATCAGACGGACTTTGGTGTCGTGGGAGGTCATGTTGGAGTCTCGACATATGACCAAATAAAGTAGTTTGGCGGGTTCAGGTCAAGAAGGGGGCGGATGGGAAGGGGGGGGAGCAGTGAAAGAAGGGTACAAAGTCGTAGCACTCCTTCTGAAGCCAAGCCTGGGTCTCTTTGGACTTGTGGGCCTGCGTGTTGACTTTCAAGCCAACTTCGAAGATGTGAGGTGGCATGAAGTGGTCCTGACTTGAAACCACACCAAAGACCATAACCATGGCCGGAAACTTTGTTTTTTATCACTCTGGGCGCGTCCCTATTACTCATGGAAATCCAGCAAAGCATTTTAAGGGTGCTGGCAATGGTCCTGTTTTAACTTGGATCGGTAGAGAGCATGAGTTGTACAGCAGCACATCTCCGATCTCGCTCGTTGAACATTGTGTCACTTTCAGACATGATAGAAGGCTCCTATCGCTCTTGGGATTTGCACACAACTGGCCAACTAGTAGGTGGTCTGCAACCAAAAAGAAAACCGGTTTTTATCAAACGGAAATGGAGTCATGTCCTCTTTTCTAGATTGACAATTTTATTGTTCCACCCTGTAGGAATAAAAATAGGTTTAAGGCTCCTAAAATTTGTACTAGAACTGTTCACAAGGACCCGTGGCATAGTGGTTAGAATACTTGGCAAAAAATCAATTGTAAAATGTGATTAGGCACAAGGCCACTCAAAAATTGGGGAGGGTGTGCCTATGGACATCCTCATCCCTGTACCTTTGCTCGTCTATGCTTGATCCTAAAGTCCTCATTCACCACAATACCTCAAGCAGGGGGTCGTCCTACCAAATATTCAGGAATCATATCGAATGTGTATGCATGTTCATTTTGATCTTAGCCTAAAGGCCAAGAAATCTCTTATGGCATTAAGAGTTAAAGCTATCTAAATGCTTTTGCAATTCTCAAAATAAGCAATAATCCAAGAGAGCTAGGCCAAGAGAATATGCCGGATGAGGCAAGATTTCCCAAGAAAATTCTCCTGGAAGATTTTTGATCAGTAGTACTGTGTGAGGAAAAGCATTATCATGATGGAAGGTGACCCCATTTTTTTGTTGATTTAAATAAGGTCGTTTTCGGATCAACATAAGCGTGAGAATATTGCAGAAAAATATGAATGATGCTTTAATAATTTGAAAGTTATAAATTAATCATGGTGATATGTTTAAATAATTACAATATGCATGAAATAAAATATAATGGTTTAAAATGGCCCTTCGACAAAGTGGCAAAAACTTTTGCATCAACTTGATAGATAACTCATGTCCTTAAACTTAAGTTCTAACAGAATTGTCTCCCTTACATTTTTAGCTTTTTGGCTCATTACTTTAAATTCTCTCTATTGTTTAAATCTTAATAATGAAAAAAAAAAAAAGAGGTTGATATGCTGTAAGAATGGCAAAACGAACCATTATCACATTTCTTTTAAAGACTGATTACAAGATTTAAAAAAAAAAAAAAAAAAGAGTAAATCAAAGTTGTTAAAATAAAAATAAAAAATTAAAATAAATCTAAGTAAGTCTGGACCCAAAATGTACCACGTCACATCATTCGCTTTACATTCTCCTGTCTGGAACCCACATCTCACCCTTCGACCTTTCCACGATTTCGACAAATCAAGCTAAATCAATAAGCAGTCCACTTTTATTGGCCGCGAAATTTAATTTGCCACAGCTAATAGCAACCTCTTAAGCATTGTTAAAAGCTATTCTCGGTTCTTATAAATAGGTACTGAATGAAGAAGACATAAAAGACTGACCAAAATGGCATCACGATACCAATTTAAAATCTCAATAGTTTCGTTTCGCTTATTTAGTTTTATAGTTTATCAACCCTTTAAAGTTTTAAGCATTTCATGCCAATCTCTGTCATTTTCGTCAAAGAAATTTTATGCCTCAAGATATTTATAACTTCAAATGTTTGTTTTGATGATATGTGTGTGTGTGTGTGTGTGTGTGTGTATATATATATATATATATATATATATATATATATGTATATATATATATATATATATATATAAAAGTGAACGTATCTGTGTACATTTCCCTACTCAATAACTCTGTCAATTTTAAGTCTACAGACGCGAAATTTGATATACAGGGTACTGAGATTTGGGGAAATCTTTGTGATCCGTTTTCGGCCAGAAATTTGCCTGTTAAGAGGTCAAAGTTCAACGATTTGACCTTTGAGAACTCTACCAAACTTCTCAGAGAATTTTGGGTCTAAACACTTGAAGTTTCAGATATAGGTTCCTTGAACATGGATCTAACTTAATAACTTGATTTGAGCCCAAAACAAATGTTAAGGGGGGTCATAATAGGGGTCAAAGTTAAAAGAATTTGACCTCTGCAGTCTCTACCAAATTACTCAGACAACTTCTGGTCTAAACATTTGAAATTTTACATAAAGGGTATTCAGAGATAGGGCAAGCTTTTTAATCGGTTTGGATCGAAAATTTTTAGTTACCAATATATAAATGTATGTATGTATGTATGTATGCATGGATGTATGTTTGCATGTCTGCCTAAAACTTTTAAAAGGTCAGTATCGTTTATAAGTTCGACTTTTTAGACGACAAATATCGAAAAATTGGCTAAAAACATTAATTTCTTCACCCTAAACTGGTCACTTTTCTAGAGGGGTGAGGGTCGCTTTTTCACTGATATTTTTGAAAATCACCCTCTCCTCTCGATTGTCTAGCCTTAATTCAAATATAAGTCACTTCCAGTTTGGCGGTGGTCGCAACAGCAAAGACATCAAGTTCCCCCCCCCCCCGTTCTTTTCCTCCTTCCTGGTATGAGTTCAAGCCTGCCTTCGTACTACTTATTTTTTTTTCAACATACACATCCAAACACCCGGGCAATGCTGGGCTGAAATGCTAGTATATATATATATATATTTAAATTTTATAGAGGGAAATAGACGTGGAGTCTAAAGAGCAAAATTTATTTTAAGGTGTCAATACTTTAAAATAATCTTGCTCATAATACTGCAGATATATAATAAGCTCAATAGGTATATTTCTTCTAGAGCTATATTAATATTGATTATAAAGATTAATAATTATAA